>NC_092165.1:47460723-47478223 GCF_045791955.1 Oncorhynchus clarkii lewisi | reverse complement strand
CAGCTGTAAATTGTCCACATTAAGTATTACTAAAGCTTAAGAAGATATAATGATGGGCTGTCGGTATCAACAAATATGATACGATTGATCAAATAGATAAATATAATCCAAATAAAATGGTTTTAAAAGTTTGAGAAAGTCTCTTTGTATTGATGTTACAGTAGTAAAATGTTTGTTTGTTGTTTAAGTTGCCATTGTTTGCTGGCTGCAGTAGCTGTCCTAGCCAGCAGATGGAGTCGTGCATACTGACAGCCCTGGGAGGGGGTTTGTGAAGGGGATGCAGGCTTGACTCCTCATCACAAAGATGGTTATTAAACCCTTAAACCCCTATGATCACAGCATACCAGACCACCGCATAGCAAGGAATATAAGACATTCCTCCTCTCTGGAGATTGTATTTATACTGTATACCCCTAAATATCTGTATCTCAAATGGAAAATAGGCTACATCACCAAACAAAACCAACACTGGCTATAGTAATACTGTGTGTGACCAAATAATAGATTCCTATTCAATCATGTAAAAAACATTCATTATATTCTTGACAAAAAAAAATACTTTTCACATTTCACACAAATCTTTCCTTTCCAGTTGATCCTTTTGAGATGTAAAAAGCATGAAGACTCCAATAGATATTTATTTAACTTGTTTTGTGAGACGAGATTGAATTAAGAGCACTAGAAGAAAAGGAACGCCCCCCCCCTTCTCTTCCCATCCCCTCCCTGATCATCTTCTCTTTTCTCTCTCATGGCTTCTATCTTAATTTCACTGGGGAATCATTTGACAGATATTGCCCTTGAAGAGGCAGCCTGCGCCTCTCCTCTCCTCTGCAAGCAATGAGGGGGCCACTAAAAGAGGAAACACACAGAGGGGGGAGGAAGGAGAGAAGGGAAACAAAGGGAGGGAGGGAGGGAGGGAGGGAGGGAGGGAGGGAGGGAGGGAGGGAGGGAGGGAGGGAGGGAGGGAGGGAGGGAGGGAGGGAGGGGTAAAAGTTATTAAGTGGATGTGAAATGCTGTGCAGCCAGAAAGGTTAGGTCTGGAATAGGAAATTAAAACTTGCATCGCTTTTGGCTTTAAATAGATTTGGTTTCATTACGGGCGCCAGGGCCGGTTAGAGTCAAATCCCTGAAGCACTGGAGAGAGGGAGTCAGGGAGAAAGAGAGAGATGAAAGGAGGAATTGGAGAGAGAGGAGAGGAGGAGAGAGACATGGGGAGAGGGAGCTAGAGTGTGAGAGGGTAACATGGGAGAGGGAGAGGGGGGGTAGACACCTACTCTCAGGCGACACCAAAGGGAAGGAGATAGAGAAGGATTAGAAGGAGAGAGAGGAGAGAGAAAGGGATTTGTTCATAGAATATTGCTATTACATGTCAAAAGCGTTTATGTGTTATGGTGAAATATCATTGTGGACACACTTCCAGCTCAATGAGGAGGAAGAGGAGAAAGAGGAGAATTCAATAAAACAACATTATCATGCAGAACACAACCATGTATAAAACATAAGCTACATATCACAGAACAACACAGGTGTAATAAACTAAAACAAAGCATCACTACCATTCTGAATTCCCATGTCTGCCCACTTCACCTTCCCATGACCATCAGGCCTCTAGACCCCAATCATCTCAGTGCCAACACAGGCAATAGCAAACCTCACTGAGGCTTCATCAACAATCTGTCCACATCCAGAGAGGTCACTTCTATTGACCCCCAGAGCTTTGTATTGTATTTTAGCCTGGAGGCTCCAAGAACTGATTTGATCTGCTCTGCTCTGGCCTGGTGTGGGGATAGACAGATACAGAGGAGGAGCAGAGGAGATGGGGCCCTCCAGTCAACAGAGTTTAGACCACTGAGGGAGCTACAGAGGCTTGGTGTGGGGATAGACAGATACAGAGGAGCAGAGGAGGTGCAGAGGAGATGGGGCCCTCCAGTCAACAGAGTTTAGACCACTGAGGGAGCTACAGAGGCCTGGTGTGGGGATAGACAGATACAGAGGAGCAGAGGAGGTGCAGAGGAGATGGGGCCCTCCAGTCAACAGAGTTTAGACCACTGAGGGAGCTACAGAGGCCTGGTGTGGGGATAGACAGATACAGAGGAGCAGAGGAGGTGCAGAGGAGATGGGGCCCTCCAGTCAACAGAGTTTAGACCACTGAGGGAGCTACAGAGGCCTGGTGTGGGGATAGACAGATACAGAGGAGCAGAGGAGGTGCAGAGGCCTGGTGTGGGGATAGACAGATACAGAGGAGCAGAGGAGGTGCAGAGGCCTGGTGTGGGGATAGACAGATACAGAGGAGCAGAGGAGGTGCAGAGGCCTGGTGTGGGGATAGACAGATACAGAGGAGGAGCAGAGGAGGTGCAGAGGCCTGGTGTGGGGATAGACAGATACAGAGGAGCAGAGGAGGTGCATAGGCCTGGTGTGGGGATAGACAGATACAGAGGAGCAGAGGAGGTGCAGAGGCCTGGTGTGGGGATAGACAGATACAGAGGAGCAGAGGAGGTGCAGAGAACTGGTGGGTCCAGACACCTCCAGCTAACGTAGCAAACAAAGACACTAATGAAACAGAAGTTAGTGAATACATAAATAAATTAACCTGCCGAGGCATTTCAAGCTGATTTGCCTAATAACTGTGACAACAGGGGCTGGAAAGGAAGTTCTAAATGAGGTTTATAGCCAAATACTACAGCCTAGTTGTGGTTTCAAGTTTAATTTGTCACATGCACAAGTACAGTGAAATGCTTAACTTGCAAGCCCTACCCAACAGCGTATTCAATATCAAAATAGTATAACTAATGAAAAATGTATATATGTGCTATTCCCTTTATGTTCATGGTCTGTTATGAAATACTTTCAAATACAAATTACACAATTTTTACCACTGTCTTTAAAATAATCTCCTCTTCAAGTGTTTGTATGTGAATTGCTGTACTATTTGTGTATTTACAATTGAAAAGGTGTATTCCCATTGACAATGCAAAGACACTGAGACAGAAAGAAATAGGGACAATAAACAGATTCATGATTTAAGATCATCCATTTGACAGAATAAGGGGAAGCCACTTCTCCTTCATTCTCACCCCTCCCTAAGGAGCAGGAGAAGAGGAGAGAGTAAAGGTAGGAAGAAAATACAAGAGAAGCAGAAAAAAAGAGAGGAGAAAAAAGAAGAGAAGAGAGAAAAAGAACTTCAAATAAAGAAGAGGGAACTACTTCAGTCCTCCCTGCCAGCCTTCCAACCTTCATCCTTCTCTCAATATTCCAGATTATGAAGATGAGCGGGGACCAATGACCCCACAGCTTTCATTGCATATTCAGCGGGCACCAGAGAAACACACGCAGGATGCTAATACATAAAGAAGGGGGAACAATAAAGGCTCAAAAACAGAGATGGAGAGGCACAGACAGAGAGGGAGAGAGGGAGGAGAGGGGAAGAGAGGGAGGAGAGGGGGAGAGACAGAGGGAGAGAAAGGGAGGAGAGGGGGAGAGATAGAGGGGGAGACAGAGAGGAGAGAGGGGGGAGAGAGGGGGAAAGAAGGAGGAGGAGAGAGAGAGGACAGAGGGAGAGACAGAGGGGGAGAGAGGGAGGCGAGGGGGAGAGACAGAGGGGGAGATAAAGGGAGGCGAGGGGGAGAGACAGAGGGGGAGAGAGAGAGAGGACAGAGGGAGAGACAGAGGGGGAGAGAGGGAGGTGAGGGAGAGAGACAGAGGGGGAGAGAAAGGGAGGAGAGGGGGAGAGACAGAGAGGGAGAGAGGGAGGAGAGGGGGAGAGACAGAGGGAGAGAGGGGGGAGAGGGGGAGAGACAGAGGGGGAGAGAGGAGGGGTGAGGGGGAGAGACAGAGGGGAGAGAGGGAGGAGAGGAGGAGAGACAGGGGGGGGGAGAGAGAGAGGACAGAGGGAGAGACAGAGGGGGAGAGAGGGAGGCGAGGGGGAGATAAAGGGAGGCGAGGGGGAGAGACAGAGGGGGAGAGAGGGAGGTGAGGGAGAGAGACAGAGGGGGAGAGAAAGGGAGGAGAGGGGGAGAGACAGAGAGGGAGAGAGGGAGGAGAGGGGGAGAGACAGAGGGAGAGAGGGAGGAGAGGGAGAGAGACAGAGGGGGAGAGAGGGAGGTGAGGGGGAGAGACAGAGGGGAGAGAGGGAGGAGAGGAGGAGAGACAGGGGGGGGAGAGAAAGGGAGGAGAGGGGGAGAGACAGAGGGGGAGAGAGAGAGGAGAGAGGGAGGAGAGGGGGAGAGACAGAGGGGAAGAGAGGGAGGAGAAGGGGAGAGACAGAGGGAGAGAAAGGGAGGAGAGGGGGAGAGATAGAGGGGGAGACAGAGAGGAGAGAGGGGGGAGAGACAGAGGGGGGAAGAAGGAGGAGGAGAGAGAGACAGAGGGGGAGAGAGGGAAAGAGAGGGAAGAGAGAGGGAGAGGGAGAGGGGGAAAGAGGGAGGAGAGAGGGAAGAGAGAGGAAGAGATGGTGGGAGAGACAGAGGGAGAGAGAGGGAGGAGAGGGGGAGAGACATAGGAGGAGAGAGAGAGGAGAGAGGGAGGAAAGAAGGAGGAGGGAGAGAGAGACAGAGGGGGAGAGAGGGACAAGAGAGGGTGAGAGAGGGGGAGAGAGGGAGGAGAGAGGGAAAGAGAGGGAAGAGAGAGGGGGACAGAGGGGGAAAGAGGGAGAGAAAGAAAGAGAGGGAGAGAAAGAAAGAGAGGGAAGAGAGAGGGAAAAACAGAGGGAGGAGAGGTGAGGAGAGAGGGAGGAGAGGTGAGGAGAGAGGGCGACAGAGGGGGAGAGAGGGAGAGACAGAGGGGGAGAGAAGGAGGAAAGAGGGAGAGACAGAGGGGGAGAGAGGGAGGAGAGAGGTAGGAGAGAGGGAGGAGAGAGGGAGGAGAGAGGGAGAGACAGAGGGGGAGAGAAGGAGGAAAGAGGGAGAGACAGAGGGGAGAGAGAGAGGAGAGGGAAAGAGAAGGAAGAGAGAGGGAGAGACAGAGGGAGAGACAAAGGGAAGAGAGAGGGAGGAGAGAGGGAGAGAGAGGGAGAGACAGAGGGGGAGAGAGGGAGGAGAGGGTGAGAGACAGAGGGGTTGAGAGGGAAAGAGAGAAAGAGAGGGAGGAGGGGGAGAGACAGAGGGAGAGATAGATGAGAGAGAGGGAGGAGAGATGGAGAAGAGAAGGAAGAGAGAGGGAGAGAGAGGGAGAGAGGATGTGAGAGAGGCTGGGATACAGAGAGACACAGAGAGGGAGAGAGGGAGAAGAGAGGGAGAGAGAGGGAAAGAGAGGGAGAGAGAGGGAGGAGAGAGGGTGAGAGAGGGAGAGCAAAGGGAGAGACAGAGGGGTGAGAGGAGGGGAGAGAGGATGGGATACAGAGAGACACAGAGAGGTAGGGCGATGAGCAGTGGATGGAGGGAGAGACAGAGGGACAGAGAGAGGAAAGGAAAGAGGCCTGAGCCTCACTGTCTGAATACTGGGGGAGGAGAGAGTGAAAGAGGGAGGGATGGAGGGAGTCCTTAAAGGAGGAAAGAATGGTAGCAAGGCACCAGCCTCACACCAGAACAAAGTCTACATCACCTTGAATAACAACAGAAATGATTCAATGAAATAATGGGAAAAAGACAAGTAAATGAAAAATAGCTGACAATAGCTAGTGCATTTACAAACCTAGTCACATACAATCCATAAAGGCTTATGACACATAGCTATATCCTCACTATATCCCCTGAGCATGTGTGTGTGTGTGATGTGGTGTGTGAGTGATGGGTGAGAGGCCTCTCTCTCTCTCTCTCTCTCTCTCTCTCTCTGTGTCTGTCACTATGTCTGTCTGTCTGTCTGTCTGTCTGTCTGTCTGTCTGTCTGTCTGTCACTCTGTCTGTCTGTCTGTCTGTATGTTACTCTGTCTGTCTGTCTGTCTGTCTGTCTGTCTGTCTGTCTGTCTGTCTGTCTCTCTGTCTGTCACTCTGTCTGTCTGTCTGTCTGTCTGTCTGTCTGTCTGTCTGTCTGTCTGTCTGTCTCTCTCTCCCAGACCTGCTGTAACAGGCTCGGCATCGCGGTGCGAAGCGGCGTTCAAGCTTAACCTAGCTTAGCTCCAGCGTAGCCGCCTCATTGGCAAACATGAGCCGTGCAGCTAGCTCTGTGACACATGAAAGGACCAGACATTGGAGATGCCCCCCCCCCCCCACACACAGACAGACATACACACTCACTCACTCACACCAGCACCATGGCTCCATTAGGAGGGGAAGTAATGCCATGTAGCACAGAGGTGAGCTGACAGCTGAGGGGAGGACAGCAGCTCAGAGAGAAAGAAAGGGGGAGTGAGGGAGAAAGAGAGGGGGTAGAGAGAGATAGAGGTAGGCAAGAACTGACAGAGAAGAGAGAGAGGTAGGGTAGAACTGACAGAGAAGAGATAGAGGTAGGGTAGAACTGACAGAGAAGAGAGAGAGGTAGGGTAGAACTGATAGAGAAGAGATAGAGTAGAACTGACAGAGAAGAGAGAGAGAGGTAGGGTAGAACTGATAGAGAAGAGAGAGAGTTGGGGTAGAACTGATAGAGAAGAGAGAGAGAGGTAGGGTAGAACTGATAGAGAAGAGAGAGAGTTGGGGTAGAACTGACAGAGAAGAGAGAGCGTTGGGGTAGAACTGACAAAGAGAGAGAGGTAGGCTAGAACTGACAGAGAAGAGAGAGAGGTAGGGTAGAACTGACAGAGAAGAGAGAGAGGTAGGGTAGAACTGTCAGAGAAGAGAGAGAGGTAGGCTAGAACTGACAGAGAAGAGAGAGAGGTAGGGTAGAACTGACAGAGAAGAGAGAGAGGTAGGGTAGAACTGACAGAGAAGAGAGAGAGTTGGGGTAGAACTGACAGAGAAGAGAGAGAGGTAGGGTAGAACTGACAGAGAAGAGAGAGAGGTAGGGTAGAACTGTCAGAGAAGAGAGAGAGGTAGGGTAGAACTGACAGAGAAGAGAGAGAGGTAGGGTAGAACTGACAGAGAAGAGAGAGAGGTAGGGTAGAACTGACAGAGAAGAGAGAGAGGTAGGGTAGAACTGTCAAAGAAGAGAGAGAGGTAGGGTAGAACTGACAGAGAAGAGAGAGATGTAGGGTAGAACTGACAGAGAAGAGAGAGAGGTAGGGTAGAACTGACAGAGAAGAGAGAGAGGTAGGCTAGAACTGACAGAGAAGAGAGAGAGTTGGGGTAGAACTGACAGAGAACAGAGAGAGTTGGGGTAGAACTGACAGACAAGAGAGAGAGGTAGGGTAGAACTGACAGAGAAGAGAGAGAGGTAGGGTAGAACTGACAGAGAAGAGAGAGAGGTAGGGTAGAACTGACAGAGAAGAGAGAGAGGTAGGGTAGAACTGACAGAGAAGAGAGAGAGTTGGGGTAGAACTGACAGAGAAGAGAGAGAGGTAGGGTAGAACTGACAGAGAAGAGAGAGAGGTAGGGTAGAACTGACAGAGAAGAGAGAGAGGTATGGTAGAACTGACAGAGAAGAGAGAGAGGTAGGGTAGAACTGTCAGAGAAGAGAGAGAGGTAGGGTAGAACTGACAGAGAAGAGAGAGAGGTAGGGTAGAACTGACAGAGAAGAGAGAGAGGTAGTGTAGAACTGACAGAGAATAGAGAGGTAGGGTAGAACTGACAGAGAAGAGAGAGAGTTGGGGTAGAACTGACAGAGAAGAGAGAGAGGTAGGGTAGAACTGACAGAGAAGAGAGAGAGGTAGGGTAGAACTGTCAGAGAAGAGAGAGAGGTAGGGTAGAACTGACAGAGAAGAGAGAGAGGTAGGGTAGAACTGTCAGAGAAGAGAGCGAGGTAGGGTAGAACTGACAGAGAAGAGAGAGATGTAGGGTAGAACTGACAGACAAGAGAGAGAGGTAGGGTAGAACTGACAGAGAAGAGAGAGGGGTAGGGTAGAACTGACAGAGAAGAGAGAGAGGTAGGGTAGAACTGACAGAGAAGAGAGAGAGGTAGGGTAGAACTGTCAAAGAAGAGAGAGCCAGAGAGCAGTTAGGAGCTGTCCCCATGAACATTTGGTCATTGTGAGGACGGTTGAGCAGTCATCTAGACTGAGATGTACTACTGTATATTTATACCCTAGCAGAATACAGTACATGCCTGAGTGACATGAGCAGGTCATTCAACTGACACAGACTAAGTGTTTGACCACCATTCTGTCCCAGACAGGTGATCTACTAGGCTAGAGAGAATACCAGTATGACTGGAATATCAAAATATCAAAACAACACAGTAGCTCAAGGAAGGCTTTCAAATGTTACTGTTAAAATACACTAGGCCTACACCGCTCATGTCCACTCATCTACTGTAGAACAACTCCTATTGTCCCCACAATGAAATCTGGGAGGGGACTGTGGATCTGTCTCCGTTTGTTTGTGCTTTAGTCACACGCGATATCTCAGATAGCACTGGGCCAATGTTGACGAAACTTAGCTGAATGATGCGTCTTGCTATAAAGATCCAGCATTTACAAAATGACACTGATTGGTCCAAAGCAAGGGGAGGCGCTGCACCATTAATGGGGGACGACATGTTTACTGATACCTTGTTTTCCAATCTTTACCCACAAAGCCCTGGTTTGAATCTGAATTTCAGAGTCGCCCTCAAACTGGGTTTGGCTCGTTTGGCCTGTACAGCTGCCTCATCAACTACAGATTTAAAGACTTGGCCACTCTCACTAACACTCAGTTTAACACTCACTCAGACCACGAGTTAGACCCAGTGAGTGTTAAACTGTGTGTTAAACTGTGGGACAAACAGAGCTAAAACATTTCCTTGTCACTAGTGTGACCACAGTCCAACATGTAATCAACCTCCCATCCAAAAGTGGTCTCACTGTGCTCGAGACTGGAGTCACACACATAGATAAAAATACAACACTATAAAGACTAACACTGAATCTCAGTCAAATTGGTTGCTGCGATTTCTGAAAAGAATGTGTGGTTTAGCTTCATGCACTTAACCAGAGCACTTTTTAAGGACTTTCAGCAGGGAGTGAGTGTGCAATATCCAGGGCTGGTGATTGACTGTCTGGCTGGGATTCAAGCCTTGTTTCGTGGGAGAGGAGAGCAGAGCAGAGAGCTGCAGAGCGGAGTATCTCTCAGAGTATTTCAGCTCACTGAGCAGAGGAGAGGAGAGGAGAGGAGAGGAGAGGAGAGGAGAGGAGAAGAGAAGAGAAGAGAAGAGAAGAGAAGAGAAGAGAAGAGAAGAGAAGAGAAGAGAAGAGAAGAGAAGAGAAGAGAAGAGAAGAGAAGAGAGGAGAGGAGAGGAGAGGAGAGGAGAGGAGAGGAGCACTAGAGCAATGATGTGTAGCGTGAAAGAGAGTGAGAGAGAGTGTGAGAGAGTGAGAGAGAGGGAGAGAGAATGTGAGAGAGGGAGAGAGAGTGTGAGAGAGAGGGAGAGAGTGTGAGAGAGGGAGAGAGAGGGTGAGAGAGAGATAATAATAAAAAATTCACACTGCATCTTCCATTCCCTCCTTCCATATTATATTTGAGCAGATCACTGATATGTCATAATAAGATGGTTGATTAGCTACAATGGGTAAATACAATATTCAGATAAGTCCTTGAGTCAATGACAATTATTGACAACTATGCCCCAGTCTATAAGATGTAAGTGTATTTTGCTAATGTATTCTGCTTTCATCATCAATGGAAAAGAGAGCTCACTAGCTCACTAATCCTCCCTTTACCACTCTACACAGATTACACCCCACTTCATCAGAGAAAGGGAGAGAGAGTGAGGACAGGGAGAGATAGAGAAAGAGAGGACAGAGAGAGAGAGAGAGAGAGAGAGAGAGAGAGAGAGAGAAAGAGAGGGAGAGAGAGAGAGAGAGAGAGAGAGAGAGAGAGAGAAATATAGAGAGAGAAAGCAAGAGAGAGAAAGTCTGACGAAGGGTAAAGAGTCAGGGATGGAAAGCAGGAAAAACTCTATTGAAAATGGCCACCAGCCCTCCTTCCCTCCCGTCCTATCTTCTGTGCCTGGTCCTCTCTCATCACTCCTCCGTCTCTTCCTGCCATCCCTGGGTGACGTCTCCAGTCATCCGGCAATCCTGCCCCGCCTGGCTCTGCCTCTTTCTGTCATAACCTATAGGCCTGCCACCCACTGAGCCCTGTCCCCACACATAACACTCCCACTTACGCTCCATCAATTATTGATTAGCAGGCCCAGCTCGCCAGGCTTCCCAGTGTGTGTGTGTGTGTGTGTGTGTGTGTGTGTGTGTGTGTGTGTGTGTGTGTGTGTGTGTGTGTGTGTGTGTGTGTTGTGATGTGCCTGTGGTTGCATCTGGCCATCTCAGACACATTCAGCCTGTCTCATCACAGTGGATGATGCTCAGCTCTATGCTCTAAATATGGATCGATTGGAGGCGCTCTCTTTGTTATAAGAACAGACACAAGCCAATGTTCAACAGTGCTAGGAGATACAACAGGCATGAGCATAGCATTCTCCTTACCCTTCCACCTCCACTCCCTTCTCCCCTCTTCCTCTCCTCTCCTACTCTATCCCTCACTCCTCTCCTCAGCCAGGCAGTCTGCTGGGCTCCAGAGGTAGTAAGGGGCCATATAAGTTACTGGCCCAGTGAGAGGCCCTGTGTTGGTCTGTCTGTGTTTTATGAGGGAACAATAAAGCCATACAGTGCCAGTTTTGTGTTCGAGACCACCTAAAGAGAGACCGTTTCAAGACCAAGACCGGACCAAATTCAGTCCGATTCAAGACCAAGACCGGACCAAATTCAGTCCGATTCAAGACCAAGACCGGACCAAATTCAGTCCGATTCAAGATCAAGACCAGAGGGGGTTCGAGACCGAGTCAAGACCGAGACCGGGAGGGGGACAAGGGGTTCGAGACCGAGTCAAGACCGAGACCGGGAGGGGGACAAGGGGTTTGAGACTGAGTCAAGACCAAGACCAGAAATATGCGAGTCCAATTCAAGACCATGATTGTAATTTTGTCAACTCACCACCATAATAAGAGATGAAGGTCCAGTATTTCTGTGTTCACATTTCAGAACAACATCTGGATTCTTTAGAAATTCAGAATAGTGACAAAAAACATGCTGGATTGACTGACCTTCATGTTTCTCCTTATTTGAGCTGTTCTTGCCATAATATGGACTTGGTATTTTACCAAATAGGGGCTATCTTCTGTATACCACCCCTACACATTAAGAAGGAAAGAAATTCCACAATTTAACTTTTTGATTTGATTTGATTTAATAAGGCACTCCTGTTAATTGAAATGCATTCCATGTGACTACCTTAGGATATTGGTTGAGAGAATGCCAAGAGTGTGCAAAGCTGTCATCAAGGCAAAGGGTGGCTACTTTGAAGAATCTCAAATATAAAATATATTTTGATTTGTTTCACACTTTTTTGCTTACTACATGATTCCATATATGTTATGTCATAGTTGTGATGTCTTCACTATTATTCTACAATGTAGAAAATAGAAAAATAAAGAAAAACCCTTGAATGAGTAGGTGTGTCCAAACCTTTGGCTGGTACTGTAAATCTAGCTAGCTAAGTCAGCCATTGGCTAGGCCATCAGAAGCTAGATGAAGGCATCTGCCATTCAACTATAGTAGGGCAACATTTTGGAGTGACAGTAGAATGAAAATGTAGCTAGCTAGCTAGCTAGCGTTTGTTGTTGGCTAGTTTGAGGCTGCAGCAGATGTTATCATAGAGGATGCTGTTGCTCATTTGTTAGCTTCTCACTTTTCAACAATAACTTTCAACAAGGAGTTAGGTTTCAAATGATCATCATCTGGTGAGTGGAACTGTGTTTTTTATTGAAGCGGGCTTGCTGTTGTTAGCCATCTCTTTGAAAATAACTTATGTATACAAAAGTATGTGGACATCCCTTCAAATTAGTGGATTCGGCTATTTCAGCCAACTCCATTGCTGACAAATGTATAAAATCAATCACACAGGCATGCAATATCCATAGCCAAACATTGGCAGTAGAATGGCTTTACTGAAAAGCTCAGTGATTTTCAACGTGAGACCGTCATAGGATGCCACCTTTCCAACAAGTCAGTTCGCCACATTTCTGCCCTGATAGAGCTGCCTTGGTTGCAACACTCACTACCGAGTTCCAAACTGCCTCTGGAAGCAACGTCAGCACAAGAACTGTTTGTCGGGAGCTTCATGAAATGGGTTTCCATGGCAGAGCAGCTGCTCACAAGCCTAAGATCACCATGTGAAATGCAAAGCGTCGGCTGGAGTGGTGTAAAGCTTGCTGCCATTGGACTCTGGAGCAGTGGAAACACGTTCTCTGGAGTGATGAATCACGCTTCACCATCTGGGAGTCCGACGGACTGGGGAAGGCCCTTTCCTGTTTCAGCATGGCAATGCTCCCGTGCATAAAGCAAGGTCCATACAGAAATGGTTTGCTGAGATCGGTATGGAAGAACTTGACTGGCCTGCACAGAACCCTGACATGAACCCCATCAAACACCTTTGGGATGAATTGGAACGCCAACTGTGAGCCAGGTCTAATTGCCCAACATCAATGTTCGACCTCACTAATGCCCTTGTGGTTGAATGGAAGCAAGTCTGGACTGTGTGTTTACAGGCAGTTTGGCCTGCCATCATTCACTTTGAACTGGACTGTGTGTTTACAGGCAGTTTGGCCTGCCATCATTCACTTTGAACTGGACTGTGTGTTTACAGGCAGTTTGGCCTGCCATCATTCACTTTGAACTGGACTGTGTGTTTACAGGCAGTTTGGCCTGCCATCATTCACTTTGAACTGGACTGTGTGTTTGCAGACATTTGCAACAGAGTAACTTTAGATCAATAGAACACATTCGCCAAAAACCACAAAATACACCTGAATGGATTTCTGCAAATATGTAAACACCACGGGAGTCCTCTTCCATTTGAGAACTTTACAGTCCTATTGATCCAACAACCATGAAAAGGTAGGCTCTCTCTCCCTCAGTGACGCACGGCAACAACAACAACAAGATCAACAATTAATACTAGGCAGAGCAAGATGAGCTAAATTCTAACAAAGGAGCATTAGATAAACTCTCTCAAACTTTTACAACTAGTTGGCCTTCTAAATTGCACTATCAGCCTCCTCCTGCTGCAGCTTGAGTGTCAATGCATGATTGTCCCAACCAAGCAATCAAGCTAACTGGCTAAAGTTGGCTAGCTTGCTAGCTAGCTACTTCCAAACACAAATGAGAGAATGACCATTTTACTCGCCATAGGAGAGCTTTTTTGTCTGTTTACATGTTATCTAGAGCGTTCTTGACTATTTTTTTACCTACGTTTACTGACACCGGACATATTCAACGGGTGTTGCGCGTTCCTAAATTCATCAGTTGTTCTGCGCTCTGGCACACTCAGATGAGAGCCAGAGTGAATTTGCGAACGCAAGAGATTTGCTAATTGGATAACAGTCGTTCAAGTTCTCTCTACCTAACCAAATGAGCCACCGAAAAATGATATGAGGGGGAAAAGTCTGTCACCGACCTAGTCCTCCAATGGCATGACATGACATCCTCCTAGCAGCTAGCTAGCTATTTGTAAATGTTTGGCTCCTTGTTTTTAGCTTGCTACATAAATAGATATGTTAGCCTATTAGCCAGCTTATGACTGACTTGTGATCATTGCCCTTGCTAGTTTGATTGTATTGACATTCCCAGCCTTATTTATATTTGTCTGTTTTTGTCCAGAATATTGAGTCATGGAAACTGACACAGTACATCCCGAGTGGAGGCAGCAAACAATGTACCAGGCCAGCTGGGATTTACAACCTGATAGCAATATGTTTTGGACAACCAAGAAATGTATTGGTGAACTATATGAATCATGCATTGAACAGCATTCATCTATTCTACCAACAATGCCTTAGTGTACATCATGGAACGTTGAGTCAAATAGAACCTATTTTTAAAACCTCTTATAAAGTTAGTTTTGTAGCATAAACTGGGAACTGAGATATTTTTTAATGATATTATGATTGTTTGTTTGTTTTTCATATCTGCAAAGTAGTTAAAACGCTGTCAGTTCCACTTTATACTTTAGGTCACCGGTTACTTGGTGTGCTAAAGGTGAATTGTTTTTTGCAATGGGAAGTAATAGTTGTACATTTTGATTGGGAAATGGTTGTGTTTTTGTAAACTTATGATTGGGACCTACTGGCTTATTATGTCAGAGTTTATGGACTGCTTATCCTTTAACATCATGCTGTGTGTGACTGCTGTCTTTCCATCAGCCCTATGTAGTGGTGTAGTGGTACCTGGAGAAGTGGGTATACTCACATTTTGCCAAAAAGTTCCCAAAAGGCTGGCCCACTCTCAAAATCACACTTAAAAAAAATAGAATGGTCTAAGTCCAAAACAATGCTTTGACCACATCAATCTGATTGGGTGGGCCTGTCAGGGCCTGGCTCCCCAGTGGGTGGGCCTCTATCCACCCAGGCCCATCCATGTCTACGCCCCTGATGGAAACAGCACATGATGACAATTGTGCATCACAAATAGCCTACTAACCAAAACTTCAGACTAAGATTTTTCAATACCTGATTTGCATAACCATTGTTGCCTTAGTTAGCATTTACTGGTAGATATCATAAGTTGAAATGTCTTTCCTCCCTACCGGCTACCGATGTCATTCTTCTGTGAGCTGCTCCATTCCAAAACCAGCTGAGAGCTGTACACTTTTACTGCCTGCAGATGATATTCCACTGGAACTAGGATGTGTGTGCGGCGCACATGTGCATATATTTCACATGCTTTGCAATTGTGTAGGCTACTTTGTGCATGATCTCTCTATTGTACTACAGAATTGATAAGTCGTACTGTATATCTCCACTACTCTACTTTGATACGCATCAGTAGGGATTAAGAAGTGAGTATACCCCATGACCACTGAAAATAAAGTGAGTATACCTCATGCCCACTGGAAATAAAGTGTGTATACCCCATACCCACTGAAAATAAAGTGAGTATACCCCATGCCCACTGAAAATAAAGTGAGTATACCCCATGACCACTGAAAATAACGTGAGTATACCTCATGCCCACTGGAAATAAAGTGTGTATACCCCATGCCCACTGAAAATAAAGTGAGTATACCCCATGCTCACTGAAAATAAAGTGAGTATACCCCATGCCCACTGAAAATAAAGTGAGTATACCCCATGCCCACTGAAAATAAAGTGGGTATACCCCATGCCCACTGAAAATAAAGTGAGTATACCCCATGCCCACTGAAAATAAAGTGAGTATACCCCATGCCCACTGAAAATAAAGTGAGTATACCCCATGCCCACTGAAAATAAAGTGGGTATATGGTTTATACCTGTGTATACCCTCCACTACACCAATGGGCCTTTGTATTTTACAAAAAGTGCCCTCTCCTACATGAGTGTCTGGTATTACAGTTCCTGTCCTTTCAGAATCACCAACCTGTCACACACTGAAGGCCTATAGGTTCACCACTGAAGGTCCTATAGGTTCACACACTGAACCTCCTATAGGTTCACACACTGAACGTCCTATAGGTTCACACACTGAAGGTCCTATAGGTTCACACACTGAAGGTCCTATAGGTTCACACACTGAAGGTCCTATAGGTTCACACACTGAAGGCCTATAGGTTCACACACTGAAGGTTCTATAGGTTCACCACTGAAGGCCTATAGGTTCACCACTGAAGGCCTATAGGTTCACCACTGAAGGTCCTATAGGTTCACACACTGAACCTCCTATAGGTTCACACACTGAACGTCCTATAGGTTCACACACTGAAGGTCCTATAGGTTCACACACTGAAGGTCGTATAGGTTCACACACTGAAGGTCCTATAGGGTCACACACTGAAGGTCCTATAGGGTCACACACTGAACCTCCTATAGGTTCACACACTGAAGGTCCTATAGGTTCACACACTGAAGGTCCTATAGGTTCACACACTGAAGGCCTATAGGTTCACACACTGAAGGTTCTATAGGTTCACCACTGAAGGCCTATAGGTTCACCACTGAAGGTCCTATAGGTTCACACACTGAAGGTCCTATAGGTTCTCACACTGAAGGTCCTATAGGTTCACACACTGAAGGTCCTATAGGTTCACACACTGAAGGTCCTATAGGTTCACACACTGAAGGCCTATAGGTTCACTACTGAAGGCCTATAGGTTCACCACTGAAGGCCTATAGGTTCACCACTGAAGGCCTATAGGTTCACCACTGAAGGCCTATAGGTTCACCACTGCACAAACATGTCTATAATAGATATTAAGATATTAATGTTTCAAGAAAGGAGTGTATATATTTGGCCTGGCGACGTGGTTTTATGCACTTACAGAAGAAAAGCTGATAATTATGACTTTTTTACTCCGCTGGTCTCGGCTGGTCTCAGGAAGAAATTATGAGACCTCACTGTCCGAGACCAAGTCAAGACAGAGTCCAAATGTATCTGACACGGAGACAAGACCGAGACACTCAATATGTGGTCTCAAGGTCAGTCTCAAGACCAGTCTCAAGACCAGTCTTAAGACCAGTCTCAAGACCAGTCTCAATACCAGTCTCAAGACCAGTCTCAATACCAGTCTCAAGACCAGTCTCAATACCAGTCTCAAGACCAGTCTTAATACCAGTCTCAAGACCAGTCTCAAGTACTACAACACTGCACGACACCCAACCTGCCCACTCTGCCCCAGCAGGAGACAAACAGGTGATCTAACACAGGCCCTCTGTCTCAGCACTGACCCCAGCCTGAGGAGGGGAGGAGAGAGAGAGGGAGACAGAATAAGAGATGAGAGAGGAAAAGCGAGAAAGAAGAGGGTGTGGGCGTGGATGAGAGGAAGAGAGGAGGAGGCAGAGAGAGAGTGTGTGAGAGAGAGGCTCTCCTGTTTGCCCTCCCTGGGCCATGCTGTTAGAGGCAGCAGTCGTTTATGAATTCTCCTTGCAGCGCAACGGCGTGTCGCGACGAGGAGTACGCTCCACATCAGAGCGCTCAAGGACGGACCCTCTTAAAAAGCCATTGAGTGAAGCCTGGGCTGAGAGTGTGCTGTGGAGGCCCTGTGTAGGCCGGGACAGTAATGATGTATCAGATTATTACTGCGGCTGACAAGATGGATAGGGGACTAGGACCCCGCTCCCAGCTTCATTACCACAGACGTGTTTTCACTGAGACCCCTGCTCTGAGGACACGCGCGCACACACACACACACACACACACACAGACACAAACACACACACACACTACGTACAGACACATACACACACATGGGCATCCATAAAAACACACACACCTATCACAGGCCTAGAGATGCATACACAAACGGACACACACAGACACACACAGACACACACAGACACACACACACACACACACTACGTACAGACACATACACACACATGGGCATCCATAAAAACACACACACCTATCACAGGCCTAGAGATGCATACACAAACGGACACACACAGACACACACAGACACACACAGACACACAGTTGTACATCAACCCCGTGCATGACCTTTCCCCAACACCCATGTGTGTGAGACAGGAG
>NC_092165.1:47323223-47453223 GCF_045791955.1 Oncorhynchus clarkii lewisi | reverse complement strand
ATAGCTCAGCGTTCAACACCATAGTCCCCTCCAAGCTCATCAGCAAGTGTGGGACCCTGGGACTGAACACCTCCTCCTGTAACTGAATACTAGACTTCCTGACGGGATGCCCCCAGGTTGGTGAGGGTAGGCAACAACACCTCCGCCTCACTGACCCTCAACACAGGGGCCCCTGAAGGGTGGGTGCTTAGTCCCCTTCTATACTCCCTGTTCATCCACAACTGCAACGCCATCATCAAGCTTGTTGAAGAGACGGCGGTTGTAGGTCTGATCACCAACGGCATTTAGACAGCCAACAGGGAAGAGGTCAGAGACTTGGCAGTGCGGTGCCAGGACAACAACTTCTCCCTCAGCGTCAGTAAGACCAAGGAGTTGAGTTCTACAGCTGCACCATCGAGAGTATTTGGACTGGCTGCATGACTGGTTGGTATGGCAAATGCATCACCCTTGACCACAAAGCAACTACAGAGGGTGGTGCGGAAAGCCCAGTACATCACTGGGGCCGAGCTCCCTGCCATCCAGGTTCTCTATATCAGGCGGGGTCATTGACTGTTCACTCGCTACCGTCTGGCAAATGGTACCAGAGCATCGGCTCTCGGACCAACAGGCTCCGAGACAGCTTCTACCCCCAAGCTATTAGACTGCTAAATAGCCATAAGACTGCTAAATAGCCATAAGACTGCTAAATAGCCATAAGACTGCTAAATAGTCCATCAATGGTTACCCGGACTATCTGTACTGACCCTATCTTGTACTGACTATGCACACTCACAAGACTATATACTGTATACACACTATATACACACTCGCTATACTAACACTCCCACATAAAACCCACACACGTTCACTACGCACACAGACACGCATTCCCGATAACACAAACACACAGACACAGACTCACTCACTCGCGCGCACACACACACACACACACACACACACACACACACACACACACAGACACACAAGGTAACGCTAGTAACGCTAGACAGACAGGCAGAGACAGACAGACAGACAGACAGACAGACACAGACTCACTCACACACGTTGTTATGTTACAGCCTTATTCTAAAATTGATTCAATCTACACACAATAACCCATAATGACGAAGCAAAAACAGGTTTTTAGAAATGTTTGCAAATTGATAAAAAACTGAAATATCACATTGCAGATGCTTTATTCAGACCCTTTACTCAGTAAAGTAATCAGACCCTTTACTCAGTAAAGTAATCAGACCCTTTACTCAGTAAAGTAATCAGACCCTTTACTCAGACCCTTTAATCAGTAAAGTAATCAGACCCTTTACTCAGTAAAGTAATCAGACCCTTTACTCAGTAAAGTAATCAGACCCTTTAATCAGACCCTTTACTCAGACCCTTTGCTCAGTAAAGTAATCAGACCCTTTACTCTATACTTTGTTGAAGCACTTTTGGCAGCAATTTCAGCACTGATTCTTCTTGGGTATGACACTACAAGCCTAGCACTTCTGTATTTGGAGAGCTTCTCCCAATTTGTTCTGAAGATCCTCTCAAGCGCTGTCAGGTTGGATGGGGTGTGTCGCTGCAAAGTTATTTTCAGGTCTCTCCAGAGATGTTTGACCGGGTTCAAGTCCGGGCTCTGGCTGGGCCACTCAAGGACATTCAAAGACTTGTCCCGAAGCCACTCCTGCGTTGTCTTGCCTGTGTGCTTAGGGTCGTTGTACTGTTGGAAGATGAACCTTCGTTCCAGTCTGAGGTGCTGAGTGCTCTGGAGCAGGTTTTCATTCTCTCTGTACTTTGTTCTGTTCTTTCCCACAATCCTTACTAGTCTCCCAATCCCTGCTGCTGAAAAACATCCTCACAGCATGATGCTGCCACCACTATGCTTCACCGTAGGGATGGTGCCAGGTTTCCTCTAGACGTGACGCTTGGCATTCAGGCCAAGGACTTCAACCTTGGTTGAATCAATCTTGTTTCTCATGGTCTGAGTGTCTTTAGGTGCATTTTGGCAAACTCCTGTCATATACCTTTAACTGAGGAGTGGCTTCAGTCTGGCCAATCTACAATAAAGGCCTGATCGGTGGAGTGCTGCAGAGAGTGTTGTCCTTCTGGAAGGTTCTCCACAGAGGAACTCTGTAGCTCTGTCAGAGAGACCATCTGGGTTCTTGATCACCTCCCTGACCAAGGCCCTTCTCCCCCAATGCTGCAGAAATTCCGATCTGTGCCTCGACATAATCCTGTCTCGGAGCTTGGTTTTTGCTCTGACATGCACTATCAACTGTGGGACCTAATATAGACAAGTGTGTTTCTTTCCAAATCATGTTCAATAAATTGAATGTACCACAGGTGGACTCCAATCCAGTTGTAGAAACATCTCAAGGATGATCAGCGGAAACAAAATTCAGTCCAATCTCGAGTCTCATAAAAAAAGGTCTGAATAAATTAACAAACATTTCTAAACAACTGTTTTTGCTTTGTCATTATGGGGTATTCTGTGTAGATTAATGAGGAAAACAAATAAATGAATCCATTTTAGAATAAAGCTGTAAAGTAACAAAATGTGGAAAAAGTAAAGGGGTCTGAATACTTTCCAAATGCACTGTATATAGCTCCACATTGATCTAGTACTGGTACTCCCTGTATATAGCTCCACATTGATCTGGTACTGGTACTCCCTGTATATAGCTCCACATTGATCTAGTACTGGTACTCCCTGTATATAGCTCCACATTGATCTAGTACTGGTACTCCCTGTATATAGCTCCACATTGATCTAGTACTGGTACTCCCTGTATATAGGTCCACATTGATCTAGTACTGGTACTCCCTGTATATAGCTCCACATTGATCTAGTACTGGTACTTCCTGTATATAGCTCCACATTGATCTAGTACTGGTACTCCCTTTATATAGGTCCACATTGATCTGGTACTGGTACTCCCTGTATACAGCTCCACATTGATCTGGTACTGGTACTCCCTGTATATAGCTCCACATTGATCTAGTACTGGTACTCCCTGTATATAGCTCCACATTGATCTAGTACTGGTACTCCCTGTATACAGCTCCACATTGATCTAGTACTGGTACTCCCTGTATACAGCTCCACATTGATCTAGTACTGGTACTCCCTGTATATAGCTCCACATTGATCTAGTACTGGTACTCCCTGTATACAGCTCCACATTGATCTAGTACTGGTACTCCCTGTATATAGCTCCACATTGATCTAGTACTGGTACTCCCTGTATACAGCTCCACATTGATCTAGTACTGGTACTCCCTGTATATAGCTCCACATTGATCTAGTACTGGTACTCCCTGTATACAGCTCCACATTGATCTAGTACTGGTACTCCCTGTATATAGCTCCACATTGATCTAGTACTGGTACTCCCTGTATATAGCTCCACAAGAATATGGTACTGGTGCTCCCTGTATATAGCTCCACATTGATCTAGTACTGGTACTCCCTGTATATAGCTCCACAAGAATATGGTACTGGTGCTCCCTGTATATAGCTCCACATTGATCTAGTACTGGTACTCCCTGTATATAGCTCCACATTGATCTAGTACTGGTACTCCCTGTATATAGCTCCACATTGATCTAGTACTGTTACTCCCTGTATATAGGTCCACATTGATCTAGTACTGGTCCTCCCTGTATATAGGTCCACATTGATCTAGTACTGGTACTCCCTGTATATAGGTCCACATTGATCTAGTACTGGTCCTCCCTGTATATAGGTCCACATTGATCTAGTACTGGTACTCCCTGTATATAGCTCCACATTGATCTAGTACTGTTACTCCCTGTATATAGGTCCACATTGATCTAGTACTGGTACTCCCTGTATATAGGTCCACATTGATCTAGTACTGTTACTCCCCGTATATAGCTCCACATTGATCTAGTACTGTTACTCCCCGTATATAGCTCCACATTGATCTAGTACTGTTACTCCCCGTATATAGCTCCACATTGATCTAGTACTGGTACTCACTGTATATAGCTCCACAAGAATATGGTACTGGTGCTCCCTGTATATAGCTCCACATTGATCTAGTACTGTTACTCCCTGTATATAGGTCCACATTGATCTAGTACTGGTCCTCCCTGTATATAGGTCCACATTGATCTAGTACTGGTACTCCCTGTATATAGGTCCACATTGATCTAGTACTGGTCCTCCCTGTATATAGGTCCACATTGATCTAGTACTGGTACTCCCTGTATATAGCTCCACATTGATCTAGTACTGTTACTCCCCGTATATAGCTCCACATTGATCTAGTACTGTTACTCCCCGTATATAGCTCCACATTGATCTAGTACTGTTACTCCCCGTATATAGCTCCACATTGATCTAGTACTGGTACTCCCTTTATATAGGTCCACATTGATTGAGTACTGGTACTCCCTGTATATAGCTCCACATTGATCTAGTACTGGTACTCCCTTTATATAGGTCCACATTGATTGAGTACTGGTACTCCCTGTATATAGGTCCACATTGATCTAGTACTGTTACTCCCCGTATATAGCTCCACATTGATCTAGTACTGGTACTCCCTTTATATAGGTCCACATTGATTGAGTACTGGTACTCCCTGTATATAGGTCCACATTGATCTAGTACTGGTACTCCCTGTATATAGGTCCACATTGATCTAGTACTGGTACTCCCTGTATATAGGTCCACATTGATCTAGTACTGGTACTCCCTATATATAGCTCCACATTGATATGGTACTGGTACTCCCTGTATATAGCTCCACAAGAATATGGTACTGGTACTCCCTGTATATAGCTCCACATTGATCTGGTACTGGTACTCCCTGTATATAGCTCCACATTGATCTGGTACTGGTACTCCCTGTATATAGAACCACATTGATCTGGTACTGGTACTCCCTGTATATAGCTCCACATTGATCTGGTACTGGTACTCCCCGTATATAGCTCCACATTGATATGGTACTGGTACTCCCTGTATATAGGTCCACATTGATCTAGTACTGGTCCTCCCTGTATATAGCTCCACATTGATCTGGTACTGGTACTCCCTGTATATAGGTCCACATTGATCTAGTACTGGTACTCCCTGTATATAGCTCCACATTGATCTGGTACTGTTACTCCCTGTATATAGCTCCACATTGATCTGGTACTGGTACTCCCTGTATATAGCTCCACATTGATCTGGTACTGGTACTCCCTGTATATAGGTCCACATTGATCTAGTACTGGTACTCCCTGTATATAGCTCCACATTGATCTGGTACTGGTACTCCCTGTATATAGCTCCACATTGATCTGGTACTGGTACTCCCTGTATATAGCTGCACATTGATCTGTTACTGGTACTCCCTGTATATAGCTCCACAGTGTTCTGGTACTGGTACTCCCTGTATATAGCTCCACATTGATCTGGTACTAGTACTCCCTGTATATAGCTCCACATTGATCTGGTACTGGTACTCCCCATATATAGCTCCATTCCTGTGTATTTTATTCTTCTTGTGTTACTATTGTCCTTTGCATCGTTGGAAAAGGGCTCGGAAGAAGTATTACAATGTAAATGTACTATTAATCCATCTGTCTAAGAATTTATTCTTAACTGACTTGCCTAGTTAAATAAAGGTAAAATAAAAACGTAAAAATTGAAAACAAGTCTAAGAAGAGGTAGATCTGTTCTATGTGTGCTATATCTATGCTTCCCGTTCTGAAGTTTTGGTTTTGTACACCAGCTTCAAACAGCTGAAAACACAATATTTTTGGTTATTGAAAAGATATTTCACAGGAGTTTAGATGGTACTATGATTCTCCACACTGCTTGTTTTGTCACATAAACTGAAATTAGGCAAACTGTTCAAATTTTATCAACCAGGACATGGTGGAGTGATTTCTGCATATTACACCTCTAAGTCTGCATAGAGATGCAGGGCACACAGTTTATATGTTATTTATATAAAAATAAAACCATTACTTCAATCATTTTTTATAGATATACTGCTGTAATCATTCTGTGTAATTACATGTATTGAAAACCATGTTTTGGTGGATTGTCATAGTTGTAGTTATTAGATTATGTTCTGTGATGTTGAATAAGTGGAGGATCATTATGGGGTCTTTGTGATTCACAGTACATTGCCCACTTCCATACAAAGGAGGTAATGATCCTGTTCACACGACACACAGACAGTATCTAGGAATCACAGAAGCATTAGACTATTGTTAATACTGTATACGGTATAATGTGAACACTAACACAGATGCACACAGACACACATGCAAACCCACCTTCTGTCTCTCTCTCTCTCTCTCTCTCTCTCCCTCTCTCTCTCTCTCTCTCTCTCTCTCTCTCTCTCTCTCACTCTTCCTCCCTCCTTCTCTGCTCTTATTTTCCATCCCCTTGCAGTCATTCTAATTACACAGAACGAGTTGCAACGCATCAAGCCTGAGAGTAAAATTAAAATGGAAGATGGGAGGAGGGAAGGAGGGGAGGAGGGAAGGAGAGGAGGGGTAAGGAGGGAAGGGGGATTGAGGGAGGAGGGGTAAGGGAGGGGAGGAGGGATGGGGTGGGGAGGCGGGAAGGAGGGTAGGAGGGAAGGGGTAACGAGGGGAGGAGGGAAGGGGTAAGGAGGGAAGGGGGGATGAGGGAAGGGATAAGGAGGGGAGGAGGGAAGGAGGGGAGGGAAGGGGGGGCTTTTTATCAAGATGGCGTCTCTCAATTAACCAATGAGGTTAAAAGATACAGCCATCCACAAAAAACACTGAATACAGCTCCAGTATTATGTATGTGTGTGTTTGTGTATGTGTGTCTGGGTGTGCATGTGCGTGTGTGTAGGAAGACTTTCCTTTTCAATGCCCCTACTGTTAAAAACAGAGCCACACACTGCCTTGCTCCACACCAACACAGGAAGACATACCATTCCCTACATTGGACCATCTTTCATGGCTGATAGGTCAGTATTTTTAGCTGCTGAAAGACTGTAGAGATGTGTTCCGACATTCTCACCACTTTGTCCCTGTGGAGGGTGTTTGTGTCTGCTATGTCTCTGAGGGATGTGCGTGTCCTTCCTCCCAGTCTCTCAGGGTGAATGTGTCCCTGGTTTGTCCCTGTGTTTGTGTGTGAGCATGCATTCATACGTGTGTGTGTGTGTGTGTGTGTGTGTGTGTGTGCATACATATATGTGTGTGTCCCTATGTCCCTAAGCACCCCATACCTCTGGATTCCCATAAGCACATCTGTGCGCTAGCCTCCCTGGCCTGTTTGATTCTCTCTCTCTCTCTCACTCTCTCTCTCTCACTAACACAGACACACAGAAGAAGAGAGGAGAGAGGAGCAGAGAGAAGAAGAGAGGAGAGAGGAGCAGAGAGAAGGAGAGACAAAGAGAGAGGAGCAGAGAGAAGAAGAGAGGGGAAGAAAGAAGAAGAGAGGGGAGAGGGAAGAGACAAGAAGAGGGGGGGATAGAAGAAGAGGAGGGAGAGAGAAGAAGAGGGGGGAGAGGGAAAGAGAAGAAAAGAGGGGGAGAGGGAGAGAGAAGAAAAGAGGGGGGAGAGGGAGAGAGAAGAAAAGAGGGGGGAGAGGGAGAGAGAAGAAGAGGGGGGAGAGGGAGAGAGAAGAAGAGGGTGGAGAGGGAGAGAGAAGAAAAGAGAGGCGAGAGGGAGAGAGAAGAAGAGGGGGAGAGGGAGAGAGAAGAAGAGGGGGAGAGGGAAAGAGAAGAAGAGGGGGAGAGGGAGAGAGAAGGAGAGGGAGAGAGAAGAATAGGGGGGAGAGGGAGTGAGAAGAAGAGGGGGGAGAAGGAGAGAGAAGAAGAGGGGGGAGAGGGAGAGAGAAGAAGAGGGGGGAGAGGGAGAGAGAAGAAAAGGGGGGAGAGGGAGAGAGAAGGAGAGGGAGAGAGAAGAAGAGGGGGGAGAGGGAGAGAGAAGAAGAGGGGGGGAGGGAGAGAGAAGAAGAGGGGGGAGAGGGAGAGAGAAGAAGAGGGAGAGAGAAGAAGGGAGGGGGGGAGAAGAAGAGGGAGAGAGAAGAAGAGGGGGGAGAGGGAGACTGTTTAAGAAGTACCAAAACAAAAACCTCTAGAGCTAAGAACATAGTGAACAAAGTGAGATAGGGAGGGAGGTAGGAGGGGAGAGAGGGAGGGATGATGGGAGGAGGAGGGGAGAGAGAAATAACATGAAATGATAGCTGGAATCCTTTCTTGTGTGCTTTTTCCCACCAAACTTTTTCATTTTGGTTTCTGCACTAGATCCCCCCTCTTTCTCTCTCTGTCCTTGTCTTTGTCTTTTTCTCTGGGTTTTCCATGGTGAGCGTGGCAGCACGGCGAGGCAGCAACATCTTTTTCTCTGTGTTTTCCATGGTGAGCGTGGCAGCAACATCTTTGTCTCTGTGTTTTCCATGGTGAGCGTGGCAGCACGGCGAGGCAGCAACATCTTTTTCACTGTGTTTTCCATGGTGAGCGAGGCAGCAACATCTTTGTCTCTGTGTTTTCCATGGTGAGCGCGGCAGCACGGCGAGGCAGCAACATATTTTTCTCTGTGTTTTCCATGGTGAGCGCGGCAGCCCGGCGAGGCAGCAACATCTTTGTCTCTGTGTTTTCGATGGTGAGGATGGCAGCACGGCAAGGCAGCAAAATCTTTTTCTCTGTGTTTTCCATGGTGAGCGTGGCAGCACGGCGGGGCAGCAACATCTTATTCTCTGTGTTTTCCATGGTGAGCGTGGCAGCACGGCGAGGCAGCAACATCTAATTCTCTGTGTTTTCCATGGTGAGCGTGGCAGCACGGCGAGGCAGTAACATATTTTTCTCTGTGTTTTCCATGGTGAGCGAGGCAACAACATCTTTGTCTCTGTGTTTTCCATGGTGAGCGCGGCAGCACGGCGAGGCAGCAACATATTTTTCTCTGTGTTTTCCATGGTGAGCGCGGCAGCCCGGCGAGGCAGCAACATCTTTGTCTCTGTGTTTTCCATGGTGAGCATGGCAGCACGGCAAGGCAGCAAAATCTTTTTCTCTGTGTTTTCCATGGTGAGCGTGGCAGCACGGCGGGGCAGCAACATCTTATTCCCTGTGTTTTCCATGGTGAGCGTGGCAGCACGGCGAGGCAGCAACATCTAATTCTCTGTGTTTTCCATGGTGAGCGCGGCAGCACAGCGAGGCAGCAGCACGGCGAGGCAGCAACATCTTTTTCTCTGTGTTTTCTATGGTGAGCGTGGCAGCATGGCGAGGCAGCAACATCTTTTTCTCTGTGTTTTCCATGGTGAGCGTGGCAGCACGGCGAGGCAGCAACATCTTTTTCTCTGTGTTTTCCATGGTGAGCGTGGCAGCACGGCGAGGCAGCATCATCTTATTCTCTGTGTTTTCCATGGTGAGCGTGGCAGCACGGTGAGGCAGCAACATCTTTTTATCTGTGTTTTCCATGGTGAGCGAGGCAGCAACATCTTATTCTCTGTGTTTTCCATGGTGAGCGTGGCAGCACGGCGAGGCAGCAACATATTTTTCTCTGTGTTTTCCATGGTGAGCGAGGCAGCAACATCTTTGTCTCTGTGTTTTCCATGGTGAGCGGGGCAGCACGGCGCGGCAGCAAGATCTTTTTCTCTGTGTTTTCCATGGTGAGAGTTGCAGCACGGCGAGGCAGCAACATCCTTTTCTCTGTGTTTTCCATGGTGAGCGTTGCCGCACGGCGAGGCAGCAACATCCTTTTCTCTGTGTTTTCCATGGTGAGCGAGGCAGCAACATCTTTGTCTCTGTGTTTTCCATGGTGAGCGTGGCAGCACGGCGAGGCAGCAACATATTTTTCTCTGTGTTTTCCATGGTGAGCGCGGCAGCACGGCGAGGCAGCAACATCTTTGTCTCTGTGTTTTCCATGGTGAGCATGGCAGCACGGCAAGGCAGCAACATCTTTTTCTCTGTGTTTTCCATGGTGAGCGTGGCAGCACGGCGAGGCAGCAACATCTTATTCTCTGTGTTTTCCATGGTGAGCGTGGCAGCACGGCGAGGCAGCAACATCTTTTTCTCTGTGTTTTCCATGGTGAGCGTTGCCGCACGGCGAGGCAGCAACATCCTTTTCTCTGTGTTTTCCATGGTGAGCGAGGCAGCAACATCTTTGTCTCTGTGTTTTCCATGGTGAGCGTGGCAGCACGGCGAGGCAGCAACATATTTTTCTCTGTGTTTTCCATGGTGAGCGCGGCAGCACGGCGAGGCAGCAACATCTTTGTCTCTGTGTTTTCCATGGTGAGCATGGCAGCACGGCAAGGCAGCAACATCTTTTTCTCTGTGTTTTCCATGGTGAGCGTGGCAGCACGGCGAGGCAGCAACATCTTATTCTCTGTGTTTTCCATGGTGAGCGTGGCAGCACGGCGAGGCAGCAACATCTTTTTCTCTGTGTTTTCCATGGTGAGCGTGGCAGCACGGCGAGGCAGCAACATCTAATTCTCTGTGTTTTCCATGGTGAGCGTGGCAGCACGGCGAGGCAGTAACATCTTTTTCTCTGTGTTTTCCATGGTGAGCGAGGCAGCAACATCTTATTCTCTGTGTTTTCCATGGTGAGCGTGGCAGCACGGCGAGGCAGCAACATCTTTTTCTCTGTGTTTTCTATGGTGAGCGAGGCAGCAACATCTTTTTCTCTGTGTTTTCCATGGTGAGCGAGGGAGCAACATCTTTTTCTCTGTGTTTTCCATGGTGAGCGTTGCAGCACGGCGAGGCAGCAACATCCTTTTCTCTGTGTTTTCCATGGTGAGCGAGGCAGCAACATCATTGTCTCTGTGTTTTCCATGGTGAGCGTGGCAGCACGGTGAGGCAGCAACATCTTTTTCTCTGTGTTTTCCATGGTGAGCGCGGCAGCACGGCGAGGCAGCAACATCTTTGTCTCTGTGTTTTCCATGGTGAGCATGGCAGCATGGCGAGGCAGCAACATCTTTTTCTCTGTGTTATCCATGGTGAGCGTGGCAGCACGGCGAGGCAGCAACATCTTTTTCTCTTCGTTTTCCATGGTGAGTGAGGCAGCAACCTCTTTGTCTCTATGCTTTCCATGGTGAGCGTGGGAGCACGGCGAGGCAGAAACATATTTTTCTCTGTGTTTTCCATGCTGAACGAGGCAGCAACATCTTTTTCTCTGTGTTTTCCATGGTGAGCGCGGCAGCACGGCGAGGCAGCAACATCTTTGTCTCTGTGTTTTCCATGGTGAGCATGGCGAGGCAGCAACATCTTTTTCTCTGTGTTTTCCATGGTGAGCGCGGCAGCACGGCGAGGCAGCAACATATTTTTCTCTGTGTTTTCCATGGTGAGCGCGGCAGAAACATTGTTGTCTCTGTGTTTTCCATGGTGAGAGTGGCAGCACGGCGCGGCAGCAACATCTTTTTCTCTGTGTTTTCCATGGTGAGCGAGGCAGCAACATCTTTGTATCTGTGTTTTCCATGGTGAGCGTTGCAGCACGGCGAGGCAGCAACATCCTTTTCTCTGTGTTTTCCATGGTGAGCGAGGCAGAAACATCTTTGTCTCTGTGTTTTCCATGGTGAGCTTGGCATTACGGCGAGGCAGCAACATCTTTTTCTCTGTGTTTTCCATGGTGAGCGTGGCAGCACGGCGCGGCAGCAACATCTTTTTCTCTGTGTTTTCCATGGTGAGCGAGGCAGCAACATCTTTGTATCTGTGTTTTCCATGGTGAGCGTTGCAGCACGGCGAGGCAGCAACATCCTTTTCTCTGTGTTTTCCATGGTGAGCGAGGCTGCAACATCTTTGTCTCTGTGTTTTCCATGGTGAGCGTGGCAGCACGGCGAGGCAGCAACATATTTTTCTCTGTGTTTTCCATGGTGAGCGCAGCAGAAACATTGTTGTCTCTGTGTTTTCCATGGTGAGCGTGGCAGCACGGCGCGGCAGCAACATCCTTTTCTCTGTGTTTTCCATGGTGAGCGAGGCAGCAACATCTTTGTCTCTGTGTTTTCCATGGTGAGCGCGGCAGCACGGCGAGGCAGCAACATATTTTTCTCTGTGTTTTCCATGGTGAGCGCGGCAGCACGGCGAGACAGCAACATCTTTGTCTCTGTGTTTTCCATGGTGAGCATGGCAGCATGGCGAGGCAGCAACATCTTTTTCTCTGTGTTTTCCATGGTGAGCGTGGCAGCACGGCGAGGCAGCAACATCTTTTTCTCTGTATTTTCCATGGTGAGCGAGGCAGCAACATCTTTGTATCTGTGTTTTCCATGGTGAGCATTGCAGCACGGCGAGGCAGCGACATTCTTTTCTCTGTGTTTTCCATGGTGAGCGAGGCTGCAACATCTTTGTCTCTGTGTTTTCCATGGTGAGCGTGGCAGCAAGGCGAGGGAAAAACATATTTTTCTCAGTGTTTTCCATGGTGAGCGCGGCAGAAACATCGTTGTCTCTGTGTTTTCCATGGTGAGCGTGGCAGCACGGCGCGGCAGCAACATCTTTTTCTCTGTGTTTTCCATGGTGAGCGAGGCAGCAACATCTTTGTATCTGTGTTTTCCATGGTGAGCGTTGCAGCACGGCGAGGCAGCAACATCCTTTTCTCTGTGTTTTCCATGGTGAGCGAGGCAGCAACATCTTTGTCTCTGTGTTTTCCATGGTGAGCGTGGCAGCACGGCGAGGCAGCAACATCTTTTTCTCTGTGTTTTCCATGGTGAGCGAGGCAGCAACATCTTTGTCTCTGTGTTTTCCATGGTGAGCGCGGCAGCACGGCAAGGCAGCAACATATTTTTCTCTGTGTTTTCCATGGTGAGCGCGGCAGCACGGCGAGGCAGCAACATCTTTGTCTCTGTGTTTTCCATGGTGAGCATGGCAGCATGGCGAGGCAGCAACATCTTTTTCTCTGTGTTTTCCATGGTGAGCGTGGCAGCACGGCGAGGCAGCAACATCTTTTTCTCTGTGTTTTCCATGGTGAGCGAGGCAGCAACATCTTTGTCTCTGTGTTTTCCATGGTGAGCGCGGCAGCACGGCGAGGCAGCAACATATTTGTCTCTGTGTTTTCCATGGTGAGCGCGGCAGCACGGCGAGGCAGCAACATCTTTGTCTCTGTGTTTTCCATGGTGAGCATGGCAGCATGGCGAGGTAGCAACATCTTTTTCTCTGTGTTTTCCATGGTGAGCGTGGCAGCACGGCGAGGCAGCAACATCTTTTTCTCTGTGTTTTCCATGGTGAGCGAGGCAGCAACATCTTTGTCTCTGTTTTTTCCATGGTGAGCGCGGTAGCACGGCGAGGCAGCAACATCTTTGTCTCTGTGTTTTCAATGGTGAGCATGGCGAGGCAGCAACATATTTTTCTCTGTGTTTTCCATGGTGAGCGCGGCAGCACGGCGAGGCAGCAACATCTTTGTCTCTGTGTTATCCATGGTGAGCATGGCAGCACGGCAAGGCAGCAACATCTTTTTCTCTGTGTTTTCCATGGTGAGCGTGGCAGCACGGCGAGGCAGCAACATCTTATTCTCTGTGTTTTCCATGGTGAGCGTGGCAGCACGGCGAGGCAGCAACATCTTTTTCTCTGTGTTTTCCATGGTGAGCGTGGCAGCACGGCGAGGCAGCAACATCTAATTCTCTGTGTTTTCCATGGTGAGCGTGGCAGCACGGCGAGGCAGTAACATCTTTTTCTCTGTGTTTTCCATGGTGAGCGAGGCAGCAACATCTTATTCTCTGTGTTTTCCATGGTGAGCGTGGCAGCACGGCGAGGCAGCAACATATTTTTCTCTGTGTTTTCTATGGTGAGCGAGGCAGCAACATCTTTGTCTCTGTGTTTTCCATGGTGAGCGTGCCAGCACGGCACGGCAGCAACATCTTTTTCTCTGTGTTTTCCATGGTGAGCGAGGCAGCAACATCTTTTTCTCTGTGTTTTCCATGGTGAGCGTTGCAGCACGGCGAGGCAGCAACATCCTTTTCTCTGTGTTTTCCATGGTGAGCGAGGCAGCAACATCATTGTCTCTGTGTTTTCCATGGTGAGCGTGGCAGCACGGTGAGGCAGCAACATCTTTTTCTCTGTGTTTTCCATGGTGAGCGCGGCAGCACGGCGAGGCAGCAACATCTTTGTCTCTGTGTTTTCCATGGTGAGCATGGCAGCATGGCGAGGCAGCAACATCTTTTTCTCTGTGTTTTCCATGGTGAGCGTGGCAGCACGGCGAGGCAGCAACATCTTTTTCTCTTCGTTTTCCATGGTGAGTGAGGCAGCAACCTCTTTGTCTCTATGCTTTCCATGGTGAGCGTGGGAGCACGGCGAGGCAGAAACATATTTTTCTCTGTGTTTTCCATGCTGAACGAGGCAGCAACATCTTTTTCTCTGTGTTTTCCATGGTGAGCGCGGCAGCACGGCGAGGCAGCAACATCTTTGTCTCTGTGTTTTCCATGGTGAGCATGGCGAGGCAGCAACATCTTTTTCTCTGTGTTTTCCATGGTGAGCGCGGCAGCACGGCGAGGCAGCAACATATTTTTCTCTGTGTTTTCCATGGTGAGCGCGGCAGAAACATCGTTGTCTCTGTGTTTTCCATGGTGAGAGTGGCAGCACGGCGCGGCAGCAACATCTTTTTCTCTGTGTTTTCCATGGTGAGCGAGGCAGCAACATCTTTGTATCTGTGTTTTCCATGGTGAGCGTTGCAGCACGGCGAGGCAGCAACATCCTTTTCTCTGTGTTTTCCATGGTGAGCGTGGCAGCACGGTGAGGCAGCAACATCTTTTTCTCTGTGTTTTCCATGGTGAGCGCGGCAGCACGGCGAGGCAGCAACATCTTTGTCTCTGTGTTTTCCATGGTGAGCATGGCAGCATGGCGAGGCAGCAACATCTTTTTCTCTGTGTTTTCCATGGTGAGCGTGGCAGCACGGCGAGGCAGCAACATCTTTTTCTCTTCGTTTTCCATGGTGAGTGAGGCAGCAACCTCTTTGTCTCTATGCTTTCCATGGTGAGCGTGGGAGCACGGCGAGGCAGAAACATATTTTTCTCTGTGTTTTCCATGCTGAACGAGGCAGCAACATCTTTTTCTCTGTGTTTTCCATGGTGAGCGCGGCAGCACGGCGAGGCAGCAACATCTTTGTCTCTGTGTTTTCCATGGTGAGCATGGCGAGGCAGCAACATCTTTTTCTCTGTGTTTTCCATGGTGAGCGCGGCAGCACGGCGAGGCAGCAACATATTTTTCTCTGTGTTTTCCATGGTGAGCGCGGCAGAAACATCGTTGTCTCTGTGTTTTCCATGGTGAGAGTGGCAGCACGGCGCGGCAGCAACATCTTTTTCTCTGTGTTTTCCATGGTGAGCGAGGCAGCAACATCTTTGTATCTGTGTTTTCCATGGTGAGCGTTGCAGCACGGCGAGGCAGCAACATCCTTTTCTCTTTGTTTTCCATGGTGAGCGAGGCAGCAACATCTTTGTCTCTGTGTTTTCCATGGTGAGCTTGGCATTACGGCGAGGCAGCAACATCTTTTTCTCTGTGTTTTCCATGGTGAGCGAGGCAGCAACATCTTTGTCTCTGTGTTTTCCATGGTGAGCGCGGCAGCACGGCGAGGCAGAAACATATTTTTCTCTGTGTTTTCCATGCTGAACGAGGCAGCAACATCTTTTTCTCTGTGTTTTCCATGGTGAGCGCGGCAGCACGGCGAGGCAGCAACATCTTTGTCTCTGTGTTTTCCATGGTGAGCATGGCGAGGCAGCAACATCTTTTTCTCTGTGTTTTCCATGGTGAGCGCGGCAGCACGGCGAGGCAGCAACATATTTTTCTCTGTGTTTTCCATGGTGAGCGCGGCAGAAACATCGTTGTCTCTGTGTTTTCCATGGTGAGAGTGGCAGCACGGCGCGGCAGCAACATCTTTTTCTCTGTGTTTTCCATGGTGAGCGAGGCAGCAACATCTTTGTATCTGTGTTTTCCATGGTGAGCGTTGCAGCACGGCGAGGCAGCAACATCCTTTTCTCTGTGTTTTCCATGGTGAGCGAGGCAGCAACATCTTTGTCTCTGTGTTTTCCATGGTGAGCTTGGCATTACGGCGAGGCAGCAACATCTTTTTCTCTGTGTTTTCCATGGTGAGCGAGGCAGCAACATCTTTGTCTCTGTGTTTTCCATGGTGAGCGCGGCAGCACGGCGAGGCAGCAACATATTTTTCTCTGTGTTTTCCATGGTGAGCGTGGCAGCACGGCGCGGCAGCAACATCTTTTTCTCTGTGTTTTCCATGGTGAGCGAGGCAGCAACATCTTTGTATCTGTGTTTTCCATGGTGAGCGTTGCAGCACGGCGAGGCAGCAACATCCTTTTCTCTGTGTTTTCCATGGTGAGCGAGGCTGCAACATCTTTGTCTCTGTGTTTTCCATGGTGAGCGTGGCAGCACGGCGAGGCAGCAACATATTTTTCTCTGTGTTTTCCATGGTGAGCGCAGCAGAAACATCGTTGTCTCTGTGTTTTCCATGGTGAGCGTGGCAGCACGGCGCGGCAGCAACATCCTTTTCTCTGTGTTTTCCATGGTGAGCGAGGCAGCAACATCTTTGTCTCTGTGTTTTCCATGGTGAGCGCGGCAGCACGGCGAGGCAGCAACATATTTTTCTCTGTGTTTTCCATGGTGAGCGCGGCAGCACGGCGAGGCAGCAACATCTTTGTCTCTGTGTTTTCCATGGTGAGCATGGCAGCATGGCGAGGCAGCAACATCTTTTTCTCTGTGTTTTCCATGGTGAGCGTGGCAGCACGGCGAGGCAGCAACATCTTTTTCTCTGTATTTTCCATGGTGAGCGAGGCAGCAACATCTTTGTATCTGTGTTTTCCATGGTGAGCATTGCAGCACGGCGAGGCAGCGACATTCTTTTCTCTGTGTTTTCCATGGTGAGCGAGGCTGCAACATCTTTGTCTCTGTGTTTTCCATGGTGAGCGTGGCAGCACGGCGAGGCAAAAACATATTTTTCTCTGTGTTTTCCATGGTGAGCGCGGCAGAAACATCGTTGTCTCTGTGTTTTCCATGGTGAGCGTGGCAGCACGGCGCGGCAGCAACATCTTTTTCTCTGTGTTTTCCATGGTGAGCGAGGCAGCAACATCTTTGTATCTGTGTTTTCCATGGTGAGCGTTGCAGCACGGCGAGGCAGAAACATCCTTTTCTCTGTGTTTTCCATGGTGAGCGAGGCAGCAACATCTTTGTCTCTGTGTTTTCCATGGTGAGCGTGGCAGCACGGCGAGGCAGCAACATCTTTTTCTCTGTGTTTTCCATGGTGAGCGAGGCAGCAACATCTTTGTCTCTGTGTTTTCCATGGTGAGCGCGGCAGCACGGCGAGGCAGCAACATATTTTTCTCTGTGTTTTCCATGGTGAGCGCGGCAGCACGGCGAGGCAGCAACATCTTTGTCTCTGTGTTTTCCATGGTGAGCATGGCAGCATGGCGAGGCAGCAACATCTTTTTCTCTGTGTTTTCCATGGTGAGCGTGGCAGCACGGCGAGGCAGCAACATCTTTTTCTCTGTGTTTTCCATGGTGAGCGAGGCAGCAACATCTTTGTCTCTGTGTTTTCCATGGTGAGCGCGGCAGCACGGCGAGGCAGCAACATCTTTGTCTCTGTGTTTTCCATGGTGAGCATGGCAGCATGGCGAGGCAGCAACATCTTTTTCTCTGTGTTTTCCATGGTGAGCGTGGCAGCACGGCGAGGCAGCAACATCTTTTTCTCTGTGTTTTCCATGGTGAGCGAGGCAGCAACATCTTTGTCTCTGTTTTTTCCATGGTGAGCGCGGTAGCACGGCGAGGCAGCAACATCTTTGTCTCTGTGTTTTCCATGGTGAGCGAGGCAGCAACATCTTTGTATCTGTGTTTTCCATGGTGAGCGTTGCAGCACGGCGAGGCAGCAACATCCTTTTCTCTGTGTTTTCCATGGTGAGCGAGGCAGCAACATCTTTGTCTCTGTGTTTTCCATGGTGAGCTTGGCATTACGGCGAGGCAGCAACATCTTTTTCTCTGTGTTTTCCATGGTGAGCGAGGCAGCAACATCTTTGTCTCTGTGTTTTCCATGGTGAGCGCGGCAGCACGGCGAGGCAGCAACATATTTTTCTCTGTGTTTTCCATGGTGAGCGTGGCAGCACGGCGCGGCAGCAACATCCTTTTCTCTGTGTTTTCCATGGTGAGCGAGGCAGCAACATCTTTGTCTCTGTGTTTTCCATGGTGAGCGCGGCAGCACGGCGAGGCAGCAACATATTTTTCTCTGTGTTTTCCATGGTGAGCGCGGCAGCACGGCGAGGCAGCAACATCTTTGTCTCTGTGTTTTCCATGGTGAGCATGGCAGCATGGCGAGGCAGCAACATCTTTTTCTCTGTGTTTTCCATGGTGAGCGTGGCAGCACGGCGAGGCAGCAACATCTTTTTCTCTGTATTTTCCATGGTGAGCGAGGCAGCAACATCTTTGTATCTGTGTTTTCCATGGTGAGCATTGCAGCACGGCGAGGCAGCGACATTCTTTTCTCTGTGTTTTCCATGGTGAGCGAGGCTGCAACATCTTTGTCTCTGTGTTTTCCATGGTGAGCGTGGCAGCACGGCGAGGCAAAAACATATTTTTCTCTGTGTTTTCCATGGTGAGCGCGGCAGAAACATCGTTGTCTCTGTGTTTTCCATGGTGAGCGTGGCAGCACGGCGCGGCAGCAACATCTTTTTCTCTGTGTTTTCCATGGTGAGCGAGGCAGCAACATCTTTGTATCTGTGTTTTCCATGGTGAGCGTTGCAGCACGGCGAGGCAGCAACATCCTTTTCTCTGTGTTTTCCATGGTGAGCGAGGCAGCAACATCTTTGTCTCTGTGTTTTCCATGGTGAGCGTGGCAGCACGGCGAGGCAGCAACATCTTTGTCTCTGTGTTTTCCATGGTGAGCGAGGCAGCAACATCTTTGTATCTGTGTTTTCCATGGTGAGCGTTGCAGCACGGCGAGGCAGCAACATCCTTTTCTCTGTGTTTTCCATGGTGAGCGAGGCAGCAACATCTTTGTCTCTGTGTTTTCCATGGTGAGCTTGGCATTACGGCGAGGCAGCAACATCTTTTTCTCTGTGTTTTCCATGGTGAGCGAGGCAGCAACATCTTTGTCTCTGTGTTTTCCATGGTGAGCGCGGCAGCACGGCGAGGCAGCAACATATTTTTCTCTGTGTTTTCCATGGTGAGCGTGGCAGCACGGCGCGGCAGCAACATCCTTTTCTCTGTGTTTTCCATGGTGAGCGAGGCAGCAACATCTTTGTCTCTGTGTTTTCCATGGTGAGCGCGGCAGCACGGCGAGGCAGCAACATATTTTTCTCTGTGTTTTCCATGGTGAGCGCGGCAGCACGGCGAGGCAGCAACATCTTTGTCTCTGTGTTTTCCATGGTGAGCATGGCAGCATGGCGAGGCAGCAACATCTTTTTCTCTGTGTTTTCCATGGTGAGCGTGGCAGCACGGCGAGGCAGCAACATCTTTTTCTCTGTATTTTCCATGGTGAGCGAGGCAGCAACATCTTTGTATCTGTGTTTTCCATGGTGAGCATTGCAGCACGGCGAGGCAGCGACATTCTTTTCTCTGTGTTTTCCATGGTGAGCGAGGCTGCAACATCTTTGTCTCTGTGTTTTCCATGGTGAGCGTGGCAGCACGGCGAGGCAAAAACATATTTTTCTCTGTGTTTTCCATGGTGAGCGCGGCAGAAACATCGTTGTCTCTGTGTTTTCCATGGTGAGCGTGGCAGCACGGCGCGGCAGCAACATCTTTTTCTCTGTGTTTTCCATGGTGAGCGAGGCAGCAACATCTTTGTATCTGTGTTTTCCATGGTGAGCGTTGCAGCACGGCGAGGCAGCAACATCCTTTTCTCTGTGTTTTCCATGGTGAGCGAGGCAGCAACATCTTTGTCTCTGTGTTTTCCATGGTGAGCGTGGCAGCACGGCGAGGCAGCAACATCTTTTTCTCTGTGTTTTCCATGGTGAGCGCGGCAGCACGGCGAGGCAGCAACATCTTTGTCTCTGTGTTTTCCATGGTGAGCATGGCAGCATGGCGAGGCAGCAACATCTTTTTCTCTGTGTTTTCCATGGTGAGCGTGGCAGCACGGCGAGGCAGCAACATCTTTTTCTCTGTGTTTTCCATGGTGAGCGAGGCAGCAACATCTTTGTCTCTGTGTTTTCCATGGTGAGCGCGGCAGCACGGCGAGGCAGCAACATATTTGTCTCTGTGTTTTCCATGGTGAGCGCGGCAGCACGGCGAGGCAGCAACATCTTTGTCTCTGTGTTTTCCATGGTGAGCATGGCAGCATGGCGAGGCAGCAACATCTTTTTCTCTGTGTTTTCCATGGTGAGCGTGGCAGCACGGCGAGGCAGCAACATCTTTTTCTCTGTGTTTTCCATGGTGAGCGAGGCAGCAACATCTTTGTCTCTGTTTTTTCCATGGTGAGCGCGGTAGCACGGCGAGGCAGCAACATCTTTGTCTCTGTGTTTTCAATGGTGAGCATGGCGAGGCAGCAACATCTTTTTCTCTGTGTTTTCCATGGTGAGCGCGGCAGCACGGCGAGGCAGCAACATCTTTGTCTCTGTGTTATCCATGGTGAGCATGGCAGCACGGCAAGGCAGCAACATCTTTTTCTCTGTGTTTTCCATGGTGAGCGTGGCAGCACGGCGAGGCAGCAACATCTTATTCTCTGTGTTTTCCATGGTGAGCGTGGCAGCACGGCGAGGCAGCAACATCTTTTTCTCTGTGTTTTCCATGGTGAGCGTGGCAGCACGGCGAGGCAGCAACATCTAATTCTCTGTGTTTTCCATGGTGAGCGTGGCAGCACGGCGAGGCAGTAACATCTTTTTCTCTGTGTTTTCCATGGTGAGCGAGGCAGCAACATCTTATTCTCTGTGTTTTCCATGGTGAGCGTGGCAGCACGGCGAGGCAGCAACATCTTTTTCTCTGTGTTTTCCATGGTGAGCGTGGCAGCACGGCGAGGCAGCAACATCTTTTTCTCTGTGTTTCCTATGGTGAGCGAGGCAGCAACATCTTTGTCTCTGTGTTTTCCATGGTGAGCGTGCCAGCACGGCACGGCAGCAACATCTTTTTCTCTGTGTTTTCCATGGTGAGCGAGGCAGCAACATCTTTTTCTCTGTGTTTTCCATGGTGAGCGTTGCAGCACGGCGAGGCAGCAACATCCTTTTCTCTGTGTTTTTCATGGTGAGCGAGGCAGCAACATCATTGTCTCTGTGTTTTCCATGGTGAGCGTGGCAGCACGGTGAGGCAGCAACATCTTTTTCTCTGTGTTTTCCATGGTGAGCGCGGCAGCACGGCGAGGCAGCAACATCTTTGTCTCTGTGTTTTCCATGGTGAGCATGGCAGCATGGCGAGGCAGCAACATCTTTTTCTCTGTGTTTTCCATGGTGAGCGTGGCAGCACGGCGAGGCAGCAACATCTTTTTCTCTTCGTTTTCCATGGTGAGTGAGGCAGCAACCTCTTTGTCTCTATGCTTTCCATGGTGAGCGTGGGAGCACGGCGAGGCAGAAACATATTTTTCTCTGTGTTTTCCATGCTGAACGAGGCAGCAACATCTTTTTCTCTGTGTTTTCCATGGTGAGCGCGGCAGCACGGCGAGGCAGCAACATCTTTGTCTCTGTGTTTTCCATGGTGAGCAAGGCGAGGCAGCAACATCTTTTTCTCTGTGTTTTCCATGGTGAGCGCGGCAGCACGGCGAGGCAGCAACATATTTTTCTCTGTGTTTTCCATGGTGAGCGCGGCAGAAACATCGTTGTCTCTGTGTTTTCCATGGTGAGAGTGGCAGCACGGCGCGGCAGCAACATCTTTTTCTCTGTGTTTTCCATGGTGAGCGAGGCAGCAACATCTTTGTATCTGTGTTTTCCATGGTGAGCGTTGCAGCACGGCGAGGCAGCAACATCCTTTTCTCTGTGTTTTCCATGGTGAGCGAGGCAGCAACATCTTTGTCTCTGTGTTTTCCATGGTGAGCTTGGCATTACGGCGAGGCAGCAACATATTTTTCTCTGTGTTTTCCATGGTGAGCGAGGCAGCAACATATTTGTCTCTGTGTTTTCCATGGTGAGCGCGGCAGCACGGCGAGGCAGCAACATATTTTTCTCTGTGTTTTCCATGGTGAGCGTGGCAGCACGGCGCGGAAGCAACATCTTTTTCTCTGTGTTTTCCATGGTGAGCGAGGCAGCAACATCTTTGTATCTGTGTTTTCCATGGTGAGCGTTGCAGCACGGCGAGGCAGCAACATCCTTTTCTCTGTGTTTTCCATGGTGAGCGAGGCTGCAACATCTTTGTCTCTGTGTTTTCCATGGTGAGCGTGGCAGCACGGCGAGGCAGCAACATATTTTTCTCTGTGTTTTCCATGGTGAGCGCAGCAGAAACATCGTTGTCTCTGTGTTTTCCATGGTGAGCGTGGCAGCACGGCGCGGCAGCAACATCCTTTTCTCTGTGTTTTCCATGGTGAGCGAGGCAGCAACATCTTTGTCTCTGTGTTTTCCATGGTGAGCGCGGCAGCACGGCGAGGCAGCAACATATTTTTCTCTGTGTTTTCCATGGTGAGCGCGGCAGCACGGCGAGGCAGCAACATCTTTGTCTCTGTGTTTTCCATGGTGAGCATGGCAGCATGGCGAGGCAGCAACATCTTTTTCTCTGTGTTTTCCATGGTGAGCGTGGCAGCACGGCGAGGCAGCAACATCTTTTTCTCTGTATTTTCCATGGTGAGCGAGGCAGCAACATCTTTGTATCTGTGTTTTCCATGGTGAGCATTGCAGCACGGCGAGGCAGCGACATTCTTTTCTCTGTGTTTTCCATGGTGAGCGAGGCTGCAACATCTTTGTCTCTGTGTTTTCCATGGTGAGCGTGGCAGCACGGCGAGGCAAAAACATATTTTTCTCTGTGTTTTCCATGGTGAGCGCGGCAGAAACATCGTTGTCTCTGTGTTTTCCATGGTGAGAGTGGCAGCACGGCGCGGCAGCAACATCTTTTTCTCTGTGTTTTCCATGGTGAGCGAGGCAGCAACATCTTTGTATCTGTGTTTTCCATGGTGAGCGTTGCAGCACGGCGAGGCAGAAACATCCTTTTCTCTGTGTTTTCCATGGTGAGCGAGGCAGCAACATCTTTGTCTCTGTGTTTTCCATGGTGAGCGTGGCAGCACGGCGAGGCAGCAACATCTTTTTCTCTGTGTTTTCCATGGTGAGCGAGGCAGCAACATCTTTGTCTCTGTGTTTTCCATGGTGAGCGCGGCAGCACGGCGAGGCAGCAACATATTTTTCTCTGTGTTTTCCATGGTGAGCGCGGCAGCACGGCGAGGCAGCAACATCTTTGTCTCTGTGTTTTCCATGGTGAGCATGGCAGCATGGCGAGGCAGCAACATCTTTTTCTCTGTGTTTTCCATGGTGAGCGTGGCAGCACGGCGAGGCAGCAACATCTTTTTCTCTGTGTTTTCCATGGTGAGCGAGGCAGCAACATCTTTGTCTCTGTGTTTTCCATGGTGAGCGCGGCAGCACGGCGAGGCAGCAACATATTTGTCTCTGTGTTTTCCATGGTGAGCGCGGCAGCACGGCGAGGCAGCAACATCTTTGTCTCTGTGTTTTCCATGGTGAGCATGGCAGCATGGCGAGGCAGCAACATCTTTTTCTCTGTGTTTTCCATGGTGAGCGTGGCAGCACGGCGAGGCAGCAACATCTTTTTCTCTGTGTTTTCCATGGTGAGCGAGGCAGCAACATCTTTGTCTCTGTTTTTTCCATGGTGAGCGCGGTAGCACGGCGAGGCAGCAACATCTTTGTCTCTGTGTTTTCCATGGTGAGCGAGGCAGCAACATCTTTGTATCTGTGTTTTCCATGGTGAGCGTTGCAGCACGGCGAGGCAGCAACATCCTTTTCTCTGTGTTTTCCATGGTGAGCGAGGCAGCAACATCTTTGTCTCTGTGTTTTCCATGGTGAGCTTGGCATTACGGCGAGGCAGCAACATCTTTTAATCTGTGTTTTCCATGGTGAGCGAGGCAGCAACATCTTTGTCTCTGTGTTTTCCATGGTGAGCGCGGCAGCACGGCGAGGCAGCAACATATTTTTCTCTGTGTTTTCCATGGTGAGCGTGGCAGCACGGCGCGGCAGCAACATCCTTTTCTCTGTGTTTTCCATGGTGAGCGAGGCAGCAACATCTTTGTCTCTGTGTTTTCCATGGTGAGCGCGGCAGCACGGCGAGGCAGCAACATATTTTTCTCTGTGTTTTCCATGGTGAGCGCGGCAGCACGGCGAGGCAGCAACATCTTTGTCTCTGTGTTTTCCATGGTGAGCATGGCAGCATGGCGAGGCAGCAACATCTTTTTCTCTGTGTTTTCCATGGTGAGCGTGGCAGCACGGCGAGGCAGCAACATCTTTTCTCTGTATTTTCCATGGTGAGCGAGGCAGCAACATCTTTGTATCTGTGTTTTCCATGGTGAGCATTGCAGCACGGCGAGGCAGCGACATTCTTTTCTCTGTGTTTTCCATGGTGAGCGAGGCTGCAACATCTTTGTCTCTGTGTTTTCCATGGTGAGCGTGGCAGCACGGCGAGGCAAAAACATATTTTTCTCTGTGTTTTCCATGGTGAGCGCGGCAGAAACATCGTTGTCTCTGTGTTTTCCATGGTGAGCGTGGCAGCACGGCGCGGCAGCAACATCTTTTTCTCTGTGTTTTCCATGGTGAGCGAGGCAGCAACATCTTTGTATCTGTGTTTTCCATGGTGAGCGTTGCAGCACGGCGAGGCAGCAACATCCTTTTCTCTGTGTTTTCCATGGTGAGCGAGGCAGCAACATCTTTGTCTCTGTGTTTTCCATGGTGAGCGTGGCAGCACGGCGAGGCAGCAACATCTTTTTCTCTGTGTTTTCCATGGTGAGCGCGGCAGCACGGCGAGGCAGCAACATCTTTGTCTCTGTGTTTTCCATGGTGAGCATGGCAGCATGGCGAGGCAGCAACATCTTTTTCTCTGTGTTTTCCATGGTGAGCGTGGCAGCACGGCGAGGCAGCAACATCTTTTTCTCTGTGTTTTCCATGGTGAGCGCGGCAGCACGGCGAGGCAGCAACATCTTTGTCTCTGTGTTTTCCATGGTGAGCATGGCAGCATGGCGAGGCAGCAACATCTTTTTCTCTGTGTTTTCCATGGTGAGCATGGCAGCATGGCGAGGCAGCAACATCTTTTTCTCTGTGTTTTCCATGGTGAGCGTGGCAGCACGGCGAGGCAGCAACATCTTTTTCTCTGTGTTTTCCATGGTGAGCGAGGCAGCAACATCTTTGTCTCTGTGTTTTCCATGGTGAGCGCGGCAGCACGGCGAGGCAGCAACATATTTGTCTCTGTGTTTTCCATGGTGAGCGCGGCAGCACGGCGAGGCAGCAACATCTTTGTCTCTGTGTTTTCCATGGTGAGCATGGCAGCATGGCGAGGCAGCAACATCTTTTTCTCTGTGTTTTCCATGGTGAGCGTGGCAGCACGGCGAGGCAGCAACATCTTTTTCTCTGTGTTTTCCATGGTGAGCGAGGCAGCAACATCTTTGTCTCTGTTTTTTCCATGGTGAGCGCGGTAGCACGGCGAGGCAGCAACATCTTTGTCTCTGTGTTTTCAATGGTGAGCATGGCGAGGCAGCAACATCTTTTTCTCTGTGTTTTCCATGGTGAGCGCGGCAGCACGGCGAGGCAGCAACATCTTTGTCTCTGTGTTATCCATGGTGAGCATGGCAGCACGGCAAGGCAGCAACATCTTTTTCTCTGTGTTTTCCATGGTGAGCGTGGCAGCACGGCGAGGCAGCAACATCTTATTCTCTGTGTTTTCCATGGTGAGCGTGGCAGCACGGCGAGGCAGCAACATCTTTTTCTCTGTGTTTTCCATGGTGAGCGTGGCAGCACGGCGAGGCAGCAACATCTAATTCTCTGTGTTTTCCATGGTGAGCGTGGCAGCACGGCGAGGCAGTAACATCTTTTTCTCTGTGTTTTCCATGGTGAGCGAGGCAGCAACATCTTATTCTCTGTGTTTTCCATGGTGAGCGTGGCAGCACGGCGAGGCAGCAACATCTTTTTCTCTGTGTTTTCTATGGTGAGCGAGGCAGCAACATCTTTGTCTCTGTGTTTTCCATGGTGAGCGTGCCAGCACGGCACGGCAGCAACATCTTTTTCTCTGTGTTTTCCATGGTGAGCGAGGCAGCAACATCTTTTTCTCTGTGTTTTCCATGGTGAGCGTTGCAGCACGGCGAGGCAGCAACATCCTTTTCTCTGTGTTTTTCATGGTGAGCGAGGCAGCAACATCATTGTCTCTGTGTTTTCCATGGTGAGCGTGGCAGCACGGTGAGGCAGCAACATCTTTTTCTCTGTGTTTTCCATGGTGAGCGCGGCAGCACGGCGAGGCAGCAACATCTTTGTCTCTGTGTTTTCCATGGTGAGCATGGCAGCATGGCGAGGCAGCAACATCTTTTTCTCTGTGTTTTCCATGGTGAGCGTGGCAGCACGGCGAGGCAGCAACATCTTTTTCTCTTCGTTTTCCATGGTGAGTGAGGCAGCAACCTCTTTGTCTCTATGCTTTCCATGGTGAGCGTGGGAGCACGGCGAGGCAGAAACATATTTTTCTCTGTGTTTTCCATGCTGAACGAGGCAGCAACATCTTTTTCTCTGTGTTTTCCATGGTGAGCGCGGCAGCACGGCGAGGCAGCAACATCTTTGTCTCTGTGTTTTCCATGGTGAGCATGGCGAGGCAGCAACATCTTTTTCTCTGTGTTTTCCATGGTGAGCGCGGCAGCACGGCGAGGCAGCAACATATTTTTCTCTGTGTTTTCCATGGTGAGCGCGGCAGAAACATCGTTGTCTCTGTGTTTTCCATGGTGAGAGTGGCAGCACGGCGCGGCAGCAACATCTTTTTCTCTGTGTTTTCCATGGTGAGCGAGGCAGCAACATCTTTGTATCTGTGTTTTCCATGGTGAGCGTTGCAGCACGGCGAGGCAGCAACATCCTTTTCTCTGTGTTTTCCATGGTGAGCGAGGCAGCAACATCTTTGTCTCTGTGTTTTCCATGGTGAGCTTGGCATTACGGCGAGGCAGCAACATCTTTTTCTCTGTGTTTTCCATGGTGAGCGAGGCAGCAACATATTTGTCTCTGTGTTTTCCATGGTGAGCGCGGCAGCACGGCGAGGCAGCAACATATTTTTCTCTGTGTTTTCCATGGTGAGCGTGGCAGCACGGCGCGGAAGCAACATCTTTTTCTCTGTGTTTTCCATGGTGAGCGAGGCAGCAACATCTTTGTATCTGTGTTTTCCATGGTGAGCGTTGCAGCACGGCGAGGCAGCAACATCCTTTTCTCTGTGTTTTCCATGGTGAGCGAGGCTGCAACATCTTTGTCTCTGTGTTTTCCATGGTGAGCGTGGCAGCACGGCGAGGCAGCAACATATTTTTCTCTGTGTTTTCCATGGTGAGCGCAGCAGAAACATCGTTGTCTCTGTGTTTTCCATGGTGAGCGTGGCAGCACGGCGCGGCAGCAACATCCTTTTCTCTGTGTTTTCCATGGTGAGCGAGGCAGCAACATCTTTGTCTCTGTGTTTTCCATGGTGAGCGCGGCAGCACGGCGAGGCAGCAACATATTTTTCTCTGTGTTTTCCATGGTGAGCGCGGCAGCACGGCGAGGCAGCAACATCTTTGTCTCTGTGTTTTCCATGGTGAGCATGGCAGCATGGCGAGGCAGCAACATCTTTTTCTCTGTGTTTTCCATGGTGAGCGTGGCAGCACGGCGAGGCAGCAACATCTTTTTCTCTGTATTTTCCATGGTGAGCGAGGCAGCAACATCTTTGTATCTGTGTTTTCCATGGTGAGCATTGCAGCACGGCGAGGCAGCGACATTCTTTTCTCTGTGTTTTCCATGGTGAGCGAGGCTGCAACATCTTTGTCTCTGTGTTTTCCATGGTGAGCGTGGCAGCACGGCGAGGCAAAAACATATTTTTCTCTGTGTTTTCCATGGTGAGCGCGGCAGAAACATCGTTGTCTCTGTGTTTTCCATGGTGAGCGTGGCAGCACGGCGCGGCAGCAACATCTTTTTCTCTGTGTTTTCCATGGTGAGCGAGGCAGCAACATCTTTGTATCTGTGTTTTCCATGGTGAGCGTTGCAGCACGGCGAGGCAGCAACATCCTTTTCTCTGTGTTTTCCATGGTGAGCGAGGCAGCAACATCATTGTCTCTGTGTTTTCCATGGTGAGCGTGGCAGCACGGCGAGGCAGCAACATCTTTGTCTCTGTGTTTTCCATGGTGAGCATGGCAGCATGGCGAGGCAGCAACATCTTTTTCTCTGTGTTTTCCATGGTGAGCGTGGCAGCACGGCGAGGCAGCAACATCTTTTTCTCTTCGTTTTCCATGGTGAGTGAGGCAGCAACCTCTTTGTCTCTATGCTTTCCATGGTGAGCGTGGGAGCACGGCGAGGCAGCAACATCTTTGTCTCTGTGTTTTCCATGGTGAGCGTGGCAGCACGGCCAGTTAGCAACATCTTTGTCTCTGTGTTTTCCATGGTGAGCATGGCAGCATGGCGAGGCAGAAACATCTTTTTCTCTGTGTTTTCCATGGTGAGCGTGGCAGCACGGCGAGGCAGCAACATCTTTTTCTCTTCGTTTTCCATGGTGAGTGAGGCAGCAACCTCTTTGTCTCTATGCTTTCCATGGTGAGCGTGGGAGCACGGCGAGGCAGAAACATATTTTTCTCTGTGTTTTCCATGCTGAACGAGGCAGCAACATCTTTTTCTCTGTGTTTTCCATGGTGAGCGCGGCAGCACGGCGAGGCAGCAACATCTTTGTCTCTTTGTTTTCCATGGTGAGCATGGCGAGGCAGCAACATCTTTTTCTCTGTGTTTTCCATGGTGAGCGCGGCAGCACGGCGAGGCAGCAACATATTTTTCTCTGTGTTTTCCATGGTGAGCGCGGCAGAAACATCGTTGTCTCTGTGTTTTCCATGGTGAGCGTGGCAGCACGGCGCGGCAGCAACATCTTTTTCTCTGTGTTTTCCATGGTGAGCGAGGCAGCAACATCTTTGTATCTGTGTTTTCCATGGTGAGCGTTGCAGCACGGCGAGGCAGCAACATCCTTTTCTCTGTGTTTTCCATGGTGAGCGAGGCAGCAACATCTTTGTCTCTGTGTTTTCCATGGTGAGCTTGGCATTACGGCGAGGCAGCAACATCTTTTTCTCTGTGTTTTCCATGGTGAGCGAGGCAGCAACATCTTTGTCTCTGTGTTTTCCATGGTGAGCGCGGCAGCACGGCGAGGCAGCAACATATTTTTCTCTGTGTTTTCCATGGTGAGCGTGGCAGCACGGCGCGGCAGCAACATCTTTTTCTCTGTGTTTTCCATGGTGAGCGAGGCAGCAACATCTTTGTATCTGTGTTTTCCATGGTGAGCGTTGCAGCACGGCGAGGCAGCAACATCCTTTTCTCTGTGTTTTCCATGGTGAGCGAGGCTGCAACATCTTTGTCTCTGTGTTTTCCATGGTGAGCGTGGCAGCACGGCGAGGCAGCAACATATTTTTCTCTGTGTTTTCCATGGTGAGCGCGGCAGCACGGCGAGGCAGCAACATCTTTGTCTCTGTGTCTTCCATGGTGAGCATGGCGAGGCAGCAACATCTTTTTCTCTGTGTTTTCCATGGTGAGCGCGGCAGCACGGCGAGGCAGCAACATATTTTTCTCTGTGTTTTCCATGGTGAGCGCGGCAGAAACATCGTTGTCTCTGTGTTTTCCATGGTGAGCGTGGCAGCACGGCGCGGCAGCAACATCTTTGTCTCTGTGTTTTCCATGGTGAGCATGGCAGCATGGCGAGGCAGCAACATCTTTTTCTCTGTGTTTTCCATGGTGAGCGTGGCAGCACGGCGAGGCAGCAACATCTTTTTCTCTGTATTTTCCATGGTGAGCGAGGCAGCAACATCTTTGTATCTGTGTTTTCCATGGTGAGCATTGCAGCACGGCGAGGCAGCGACATTCTTTTCTCTGTGTTTTCCATGGTGAGCGAGGCTGCAACATCTTTGTATCTGTGTTTTCCATGGTGAGCGAGGCTGCAACATCTTTTTCTCTGTGTTTTCCATGGTGAGCGTGGCAGCACGGCGCGGCAGCAACATCTTTTTCTCTGTGTTTTCCATGGTGAGAGAGGCAGCAACATCTTTGTAACTGTGTTTTCCATGGTGAGCGTTGCAGCACGGCGAGGCAGCAACATCCTTTTCTCTGTGTTTTCCATGGTGAGCGAGGCAGCAACATCATTGTCTCTGTGTTTTCCATGGTGAGCGTGGCAGCACGGTGAGGCAGCAACATCTTTTTCTCTGTGTTTTCCATGGTGAGCGCGGCAGCACGGCGAGGCAGCAACATCTTTGTCTCTGTGTTTTCCATGGTGAGCATGGCAGCATGGCGAGGCAGCAACATCTTTTTCTCTGTGTTTTCCATGGTGAGCGTGGCAGCACGGCGAGGCAGCAACATCTTTTTCTCTTCGTTTTCCATGGTGAGTGAGGTGAGCGCAGCAACCTCTTTGTTTTCTCTGTGTTTTCCATGGTGAGCGCAGCAACATCTTTTTCTCTGTGTTTTCAGCACGGCGAGGCAGCAACATATTTCTTTGTCTCTGTGTTTTCCATGGTGAGCGCGGCAGCACGGCGAGGCAGCAACATCTTTGTCTCTGTGTTTTCCATGGTGAGCATGGCAGCATGGCGAGGCAGCAACATCTTTTTCTCTGTGTTTTCCATGGTGAGCGTGGCAGCACGGCGAGGCAGCAACATCTTTTTCTCTGTGTTTTCCATGGTGAGCGAGGCAGCAACATCTTTGTCTCTGTGTTTTCCATGGTGAGCGCGGCAGCACGGCGAGGCAGCAACATATTTGTCTCTGTGTTTTCCATGGTGAGCGCGGCAGCACGGCGAGGCAGCAACATCTTTGTCTCTGTGTTTTCCATGGTGAGCATGGCAGCATGGCGAGGCAGCAACATCTTTTTCTCTGTGTTTTCCATGGTGAGCGTGGCAGCACGGCGAGGCAGCAACATCTTTTTCTCTGTGTTTTCCATGGTGAGCGAGGCAGCAACATCTTTGTCTCTGTTTTTTCCATGGTGAGCGCGGTAGCCTGGCGAGGCAGCAACATCTTTGTCTCTGTGTTTTCAATGGTGAGCATGGCGAGGCAGCAACATCTTTTTCTCTGTGTTTTCCATGGTGAGCGCGGCAGCAACATATTTTTCTCTGTGTTTTCCATGGTGAGCGCGGCAGCACGGCGAGGCAGCATCACGGCGAGGCAGCAACATCTTTGTCTCTGTGATTTCCATGGTGAGCATGGCAGCATGGCGAGGCAGCAACATCTTTTTCTCTGTGTTTTCCATGGTGGGCGTGGCAGCGCGGCGAGGCAGCAACATCTTTTTCTCTGTGTTTTCCATGGTGAGCGCGGCAGCACGGCGAAGCAGCAACATCTTTTTCTCTGTGTTTTCCACGGTGAGCGAGGCAGCAACATCTTTGTCTCTGTGTTTTCCATGGTGAGCATGGCAGCATGGCGAGGCAGCAACATCTTTTTCTCTGTTTTCCATGGTGAGCGTAGCAGCACGGCGAGGCAGCAACATATTTTTCTCTGTGTTTTCCATGGTGAGCGTGGCAGCACGGCGAGGCAGCAACATCTTTTTCTCTGTGTTTTCCATGGTGAGCGTGGCAGCACGGCGAGGAAGCAACATCTTTTTCTCTGTGTTTTCCATGGTGAGCGTGGCAGCACGGCGAGGCAGCAACATCTTTGTCTCTGTGTTTTCATGGTGAGCGTGGCAGCACGGCGAGGCAGCAACATCTTTTCCTCTGTGTTTTCCATGGTGAGCGTGGCAGCACGGCGAGGCAGCAACATCTTTTTCTCTGTGTTTTCCATGGTGAGCGTGGCAGCACGGCGAGGCAGCAACATCTTTGTCTCTGTGTTTTCCATGGTGAGCGCGGCAGCACGGCGAGGCAGCAACATCTTTGCAGTAATGCTTTATTTATTACAACCCTTCTTCAGTAGGAAACTAGTTCCGGCCTCTCATCCCCCTAAATACCTTTTAATCATCTCTCCCTTTAAATCATCTCCTGGTCTCTCTCTCTCTCTTCCTACATCCTCCCTATTTTCCCCTCACTCTTCCTCCTTCACTCCTCCCTCTTTTCTCTCCATGCTTTTTTTCACTCGTCTCCTTTTCTTTCCCCGCCGGCTGCTTCATTCGTTTGTAATTTAAATATTTCTCTTTCTTTAACCCACCACAGAACCAAAACAAGGACAAAATTATTCTGCTTGGTTCTCTCCCCCTTCCTGTATCTGCTCCCCTCTTTTTCTGGTGCGAGCAGAGCGAGTGAGAGAGGGAGAGCAAGAGAGAGAGGGAGAGAAAGAGAGAGAGGGAGAGAAGTCCCCCGCACCAATAAAAATAGATAGGTTGTCATGCTGATGAATGATTAACTCAGGGAGAGAGAGAGACAGAGGGAAGGGCCCTAGCAGAAGGGGGCTCCAGACTAGCGAGCGGGAGACTGCAGCTCGTGTCTTTTCTCCAAGACGCGACTGGAAACTCAATAGGGCAGGGATCCTTAATTATGCACCCACGGCACGGCTGTCTGTGGAGTTGCCTGTTTAAACATCTAAAAGGAACTCAGGCTTTTAACGTTGAAGGAAAGAGAAATAAGAAAAGAGAAAGTGGGGTGGTTTCAGTGCCTTGCTTTTCCTCTGCTTCAAATACACATTAAAGACAGGAGGATTTCCTCTGCCTAAAATACAGATAGTACAGACAGCTGTGACATCCTCAATACATTCATCCATTCCCTTTGTTTTCGTCCTTCGCTTTCTGGTTATGTGTTTAGTTGGAGGGGGAGAGGGGAGAGGGGGAGAGGGGAGAGGGGGAGAGAGAGGGAGAGAGAGGGAGAGGGAGAGAGAGAGCCTGTCATGCAGAGAAAACAAGCATTAGAAGTAGATTGAAGAGGGGTTAGCCATTGTTCTAGGGATTTAAACAGACATGGGGTCATTACATTGGGGTTTTATAGAGTGATATTATAGTGATATTCCCATGATGTAACATGGTATTATTAATGTCCTTTACAAGGGGTATTAGAGGGTTATTTCAAACATATGACTGGGGAATATTATCCTCCTGAACGATATGGAAAATGTAGTTCCTTGGAAAGTGCAATCATATGCAAAATAATAGAATGTGAGAGTTATGTATCTCAACACTGTTTTCTGCTCTATGTGAAGATACAGTATAGTATTGACTGTAAAACTTTGGTGTCCTTTCCTCCTCATTCACAGCGTCAAGGCATTCAGCCTGTCTACAGCAAACATGAGTACCCTTCCAGAGGGTAAGGCTGAGAGAAGAGCTAAATTAAGACCCCCAGATCCAGACTCCCAGCTCAGCCTGTCTGTCTGTCTGCCTCCTCTGGGCCCGTCTCTCTGGTCACTACCCAGGACCTCACCCGCTGGCTGGGACCCCTTGGTACCAAATCTTGAACTGGCTCACATCCAGACTTCATTCCTTCATTCCAGACCCAAGGTCCATCCATAAAGCAGAATTCCAACAATCAGAAATAAAACCTTTCAACCTAAATTCCAGAATCTCCCTCCAGTAAACCCAAGCCAGCAGAGTGATTCCTCCTTCGGTGCTGAGAAAGATGAGACTTGTTGTCTCCGCATTCTAACTTCAAAGGAGATAGCAGCGACTGCTGTGTCTCTGGGGTTACGCCAGATAGTGTTCCCTCTCTCCTTTTAACTATTCCTCAGCATCACACTGCTCTGTCTTGTCTCAACACAACACTCCTTTCATATCAAACAGGGGGGAGATAAACTGGGTTTCTCTAGCCAAGCTAACCCAGAACATTCAGAGTTCTATAACAATGGACTATAGAGTCAAAATGGTGTGTCCACTTTATACCTCCTGTCTGTTCCTCCAACACTGGTTCTGATGGCTCAGCTAGTTGGACCATGGTGCACACACGCACGCACACACACACACACGCACACACACACACACACACGCACGCACGCACACACACTGTGATAGCCTCAATCATCATGGCTTTACAGGCACTCATAATAGATGAATCATGTGATCAACACTAATAACTCTGGGTTGGCTCTTAATGACAGATTCACTGCCAAACATGCGCTAGGGTACCCAGTCAGCCACAGGTGGATTGGAGAGGGTTTTTCTGTGTGTGTGTTATTACTCTAGTCTTCACAAGCACCAGTAAACTCACTGCACTGACTGCTTAGATTGGATAACACTGCTGTGTAAAGATACTGTTTTAGCCTAGACACATAACACAATAGGACTGACTGAGAGCACTCATGGAGAGAGAATGAGAAGAGAGAGAAAGATGGTAAATAGAGATATCATTTTGGGAACAACAAGCTCCCTCTCTTGTGTATCTCACATTCACTCACTCACACACACGCACACACACACATGCACGCGTGCACACGCACGCACACACACACACACACACACACACACACACACACACACACACACACACACACACACACACACACACACACACACACACAAACACAATGCCACCCCTTAACCTGCTGTATTTCATCAGGCCTGGGTGAGAGAGACGCCACCAACACAAAGCACTGTCCCATCCCTGGGGCTGAGGAAGAAAGGAGGGAGAAGCAGACCAGATGCTTTCCTTCTTCTCCCTGTCCTGTTTCAAGCCCTGCCATCTGCCTGCATGGAGAGGGTTTGGGCTGGGCAGGGAAGGGAAGGGGGCTGGGCTGGGCAGGGCAGGGGACTGCGCTGGGGGCTGGGCTGGGGGCTTGGCTGGGCTGGGCTGGGCAGGGGGCTGGGCAGGGCAGGGCAGGGCATGGGGCTGGGCTGGGTAGGGGCTGAAAACAGCAACTAACTAAACAGCAACTCTCTAATGCAGAGAGACAGGGGGAGATGGATGGGGGACAGGGGGATAAGGGGAGAGGATGAGAGGGACTGGGGGACAGGGGGAGAGGATGAGAGGGACTGGGGGAGAGGATGAGAGGGACTGGGAGATAAGGGGAGAGGATGAGAGGGACAGGGGGATAGGGGGAGAGGATGAGAGGGACTGGGGGATAGGGGAGAGGATGAGAGGGAAAGGGGGATAAGGGGAGAGGATGAGAGGGACTGGGGGATAGGGGAGAGGATGAGAGGGACAGGGGGATAAGGGGAGAGGATGAGAGGGACTGGGGGAGAGGATGAGAGGGACTGGGGGATAGGGGGAGAGGATGAGAGGGACTGGGGGAGAGGATGAGAGGGACTGGGGGATAAGGGGAGAGGATGAGAGGGACTGGGGGAGAGGCTGAGAGGGACTGGGGGATGGGGGAGAGGATGAGAGGGACTGGGAGATAGGGGGAGAGGATGAGAGGGACTGGGAGATAGGGGGAGAGGATGAGAGGGACTGGGGGAGAGGATGAGAGGGACTGGGGGAGAGGATGAGAGGGACTGGGGGATAAGGGGAGAGGATGAGAGGGACAGGGGGAGAGGATGAGAGGGACTGGGGGATACGGGGAGAGGATGAGAGGGACTGGGGGATAATGGAAGAGGATGAGAGGGACTGGGGGAGAGGATGAGAGGGACTGGGGGATAGGGGGAGAGGATGAGAGGGACTGGGGGATAAGGGGAGAGGATGAGAGGGACTGGGGGATATGGGGAGAGGATGAGAGGGACTGTGGGATAGGGGGATAGGATGAGAGGGACTGGGGGAGAGAATGAGAGGGACTGGGGGATAAGGGGATAGGATGAGAGGGACTGGGGGACAGGGGTGAGGATGAGAGGGACTGGGGGATAGGGGAGAGGATGAGAGGGACAGGGGGATAAGGGGAGAGGATGAGAGGGACTGGGGGATAGGGGAGAGGATGGGAGGGACTGGGGTATAGGGGGAGAGGATGGGAGGGACTGGGGGATAGGGGAGAGGATGAGAGGGACTGGGGGATAGGGGAGAGGATGGGAGGGACTGGGGGATAGGGGAGAGGATGAGAGGGACTGGGGTATAGGGGGAGAGGATGGGAGGGACTGGGGGATAGGGGAGAGGATGGGAGGGACTGGGGTATAGGGGGAGAGGATGGGAGGGACTGGGGGATAGGGGAGAGGATGAGAGGGACTGGGGTATAGGGGGAGAGGATGGGAGGGAGTGGGGGATAGGGGAGAGGATGAGAGGGACTGGGGTATAGGGGGAGAGGATGGGAGGGACTGGGGGATAGGGGAGAGGATGAGAGGGACTGGGGTATAGGGGGAGAGGGTGGGAGGGACTGGGGGATAGGGGAGAGGATGAGAGGGACTGGGGTATAGGGGGAGAGGATGGGAGGGACTGGGGGATAGGGGAGAGGATGAGAGGGACTGGGGTATAGGGGGAGAGGATGGGAGGGACTGGGGGATAGGGGAGAGGATGAGAGGGACTGGGGTATAGGGGGAGAGGATGGGAGGGACTGGGGGATAGGGGAGAGGATGGGAGGGACTGGGGTATAGGGGGAGAGGATGGGAGGGACTGGGGGATAGGGGAGAGGATGAGAGGGACTGGGGTATAGGGGGAGAGGATGAGAGGATGAGAGGGACTGGGGTATAGGGGGAGAGGATGAGAGGGACTGGGGTATAGGGGTGGGATGGGATGGGAGGAACTGGGGTATAGGGGGAGAGGATGGGAGGGACTGGGGGATAGGGGAGAGGATGGGAGGGACTGGGGGATAGGGGGAGAGGATGGGAGGGACTGGGGTATAGGGGGAGAGGATGAGAGGGACTGGGGTATAGGGGGAGAGGATGGGAGGGACTGGGGTATAGGGGGAGAGGATGAGAGGGACTGGGGTATAGGGGGAGAGGATGGGAGGGACTGGGGTATAGGGGGAGAGGATGGGAGGGACTGGGGGATAGGGGGAGAGGATGGGAGGCACTGGGGTATAGGGGGAGAGGATGGGAAGGACTGGGGGAGCAAGAGGCTCTGCCATGCAGGGTGAAAATCAGCTTTTTACTAAAACCATGTCGTTTCAGTACTATAAACTCCAAAAACATACATCTAGGTGGTTTCATTGATATTCTGCTAGAACAAATAATCTCAGTCTTCGCTTATATAGAGAGCATAGGAGACAGAGTCCCGTCAGAGTCATAGACCAGAGTACACACCCCAGGTCTTTCATCTCACTACGTCTGATCACAGGCCTATTGTTACGGCTCATCAAGATGATCAGAGACATGACACGTTTAGCTCACATCATCATACACACACGCACGCAAACAAGGCACCCATGCACTCATACACACACACACACACAAAACTACACTCATAGTACCCTATATATAGTATGTAAGTCAGACTCATGAGGTGGATGTGAGAGCAGCTCCCAGCAGACAGACAGACAGACAGACAGACAGACAGACAGACAGATTCTGAGTGTGTTGGCGAGGCCAGTCCCAACCCGTGTTATCAGGCCAGATCAATATAGAAAGGATGCAGCGTTATGTGGCTCAGTCAGAGGAGAGCAGAGGTGAGAGAAGACACATCAATCCCTGTCTTAACTATGTTGTATGAGGGGTGTTGTTTACCTAGGCCTGCTCTCCTTTCAGAGTTAACCAGGGTGAATTGCTCTTGTAGACACATAATGAAGCATGGAGGAAGTGGAGGAAGTGTTAAACTGTTGCCAAGGCCTAAGAGGGCAGATTCTGTGTATGCACACTAGCTTGTGAAAAATGACACCCCTGAGAGTCCTGTATCCAGTATAAGTCTGTCTGGGGGGTGATCAGCTGAGTTCCTACCTTTCAGTTGAGTTTAGAGGAGGACGATATGGACACAAATCCATATCACAACAAATTGACTGAATTATCCCCATAACGATAAATAGAACGATGAGTTTATAACATTAATGTGCATCACAGTTTATATGACCTTAAAACTACTACTATTACTTTGAATGTTGTAGCTATCAATTGTCCCTTTAACAATATCCCATATTATCAGAGATTTCATGTCAAACGTTTCTCCAGTAAAGGCCTATTAGGCTACTTATTGTAATCAACAATATCAGCAAAGTGGTCAGTTCGGTCAGTGTCAATAATATTTGGTTTATCATCCCAGCTCCAGGTAAGTTGTTCTCCCATTATGTTTCTGTCGCGTCTCTCCTTGGTCCTCCTCAGCCTGATTTTTATTCCAGTCTGCATCACTGTTAGCTGGAGACTGGCTCTGTCATAACAGGCTTACAACAGGCTTGAATATTACAGCACACACATACATCAACTGGTTATCCAAGATGGAGGTGCATGTAGCCAGTTGGTTTTGGTATTATTCTCTTTTAGGTCTGCAGTTCTAGCCTCCAGTCATAGTGTTGCTGTGTTTAAAACAAATGGGGCAACCCTACTGACTCCCTCACCTTATCTTCTCCTACAACCCCCCTCAGAAGAGGCTGTTTCCAATTTGTCCAGGACCCTAGGGTGGTTGTGGGATAGTGCTTTACTGTTCCCTCTCTCATATGAGAGAGGAGGATGTGTGAGTGGTAGTCTAGTGAATGGCATTGTGACCGCTATATACTATCCACTGTACTGTTGATTTGAAAAACTCTCACTCACATTGACACAAATGCAGTCAAACACACACACACACACACACACACACACACACACACACACACACACACACACACACACACACACACACACACACACACACACACACACACACACTTAAAAATACCTATCAACTTCAAGGCAGCGCTACTGTACGCATTCAGTCAGGGGGAAATATTATTCTGTTGACTAAATTCACCAACCTCCCAAACATGTCTAAACAAATGGGTCTCTGGAGGCCCTGTTCTGAACCCAAATTGGGTGAGAAGAGGGGAAACAACCTGAAGTTAATAGAACAAGGCTGGGGTTTTGAAAACAGGAGAGATAATATTAGAATATATTATAATATAAAGGTAAACTAAAGAGGGCCTGAGAGCAAAGCCCTCAGAGGAAGCTATTACTGTTTGCAGTGAGTGAGTTGTGAAGTCTTCACTGAGGACTATACAGTTACTGTGGTTCAGTATGTGTTTTCTTTCTCTAGAGGTTGAGGTCTCTCTCCTGTTGTTTCTGCTCTGAGGCAGCGTCGCATCCGGCGGTCTCTACACACACACACACACATTAGCCCTCACTGCTACATGATACAACCTCAAACTGCCATTATACAGTATTTGAAAAATCACTTGTTTGAGTGTGCATTTGTGTGTGCGTGTACGTTTGTGTATGTGTGTGTGTGTGCGCGTGTATGTGCGTGTGCACGTGTGACTGTGTGAGAGCATCATGCTGGGTGATTGATAGGTGCTCTGGAAGCATCGCTTACTTACTGCTCAGTGGAGACCTGAATCCCTGCCTATACCTCACTTAGGAGTCCCACACCTCTCTCTCTCTCTCTCTCTCTCTCTCCAATATTGGTGTCATACCACACAGTAACCTGAGCCGGTCTTTTGTGTGCACTACAAAGACAGGAGAACACATTAGGAGGCACGGCATTCTCAAACAGTGGAGTGTCATTGTTGTCATAGGCGTATGGTGCGGGAGGACAGCCATTTGAATGTAAACCTCTTTTTTTTAATCAAAATGCGTTTTTTGTCAGACAACTTGTATGCCACCTGTAAATACGAATACAATTGTTAAATTACGAGCCTTGTTAGTTTAGCACAGAAAAAGTTGGCAACCTTGCCACTAGCCAATCATATAATGAGTGGGCTCGACATGCCGAGAGATGAGTTTGGATTGTTCTGCCATATACTGTAGCCCACTTCTGTCTATTTGAGCTCGTCAGTATGTGTAGGTAATCCTGTCTAACAGCTTTAAAAAATATATATATTGCATAGTAGAACTGCATAAGTGTTGCTCTTCACTTTCGGGTGGACTGAGTTTTGAAATCAGTGGAATTAGAGTGTGATAGCTAAGGAGATGGAGAAAACACCTGTCTCCGGATTACATCTTCAAACTAAGGGAAACCATGGCATCCGTGACAGGGAGAAGCGTTGCTCCATGATCTGTACGTGTAAGATTGTCTAGCTAGATACATTGTAAGATATTACACGTTTCTAATTTTGACAAAGTCGTTTTCATTTCAAGTTAGTGTACTGTTAGCTAGCTAGCTAATGTTAGCCGGTTGGCTTGCTAGCTAACATTACGCGTATGATCTTATTATTTGATTCTCAGTGCCATTTGCTTTGCTAGTTATAGCCTAATATTAGCTAGCTAACATTGAACCTGATTGGTTAGCTACCTGCATATTCATGCAGGGTAGTAATGTCATGAGTTGGAATTATGGTTCATTGTTTACCTAGCTAGCTAGCTCCATGTCTTAACAAAAGACTCCACTATGCAAATAACCATTTCAATATAATGTCACTGCGACAACTGTTGATATACATAGCTGGTAAATTCGCTCTGGCTATCAGAGCACTCTCATCAAAAAAGCATAAATTGTTGCCAGCAGCACAGGTGCAGACACCAACGCTCTGGATAGAATAAAAAACAGCCTAACCAGCTCTGCTAGGACCAGTAAAATGGTCAGTGAACTGTTCTCTCATTTGTGTCTGGAAGTAGCTAGCAAGCTAGCCAACCTTAGCCAGTTAGTTTGGGTGCTTGACTGCTGCTGTTTTGACAGAACGCTCGGATCAACACTTAAAGAGATTGGTGGAACTAAAGCTTAAGAGGGTGTGAACGATGCTGAATGGGTGTAGACAAAGAAGAGCTCTCCAGTAGGTACCAAAACATTCAAAGGCATTTAAAAAAAGTGAGGTTACAAGTTTATCAACTTTCAAAGCAGAATTACTTCCCCATTGTTCCTCAAGTGCAGTGTATTATATACCATTTGTAGCTCTGTGTCTCTGCTTATATCCAGAGTAAAAAACACAATAAATAAAAAAAATTATACATAAGACCGAATCAAGGCGGTTGCTCACAATTGAGAAGAGGAGGAGACCCATCCGACCTAGGTACTGGGTAATGGTAGGAGAAACACTGACTTTGCTAGTTATTCTGGTGACATTGTGAATTACTGTAGAACCATCTGTCTCTCTGACCATAACTGGAGGCCATCTCCTCTCACTGGCTGTACCAAGATCAGCAGAGAGCTCTCTGACCTCCCCTGTTGCCTGTGACAGACTGTTAAATGCTGGTCTGAGACCTGTGGGGCTCATTAGGTTCCTGTAGCAATCTTTCTGTAGCCCAGAGCCCAGTGGTCGAGATGAAGGGAGCACAGAACGCTCTCTCTCTCTCTCACGCACATACGCGCACACACACACACACACACACACACACACACACACACACACACACACACACACACACACACACACACACACACACACACACACACACACACACACACACACACACACACACACACACACACACACACACACACACACACACACACACACACACACACACACACACACACACACCATTGCTTTGTTTTCTGTTCTAATTCCTCCTCTCGTTGAAGGCTTGAAAGTGATTACTGATGCGGTCCACTACATTAGCATAAGACCAAAAATAGTGAGGGAAGATTATCATATCAGAGAGATGCTTGTTTGTTTATACTATTTATTTTGATATTTTATTCACTGCAGCTCGTCTCGTGAGGATGTGTTCGCTTGGAGAAGGAAGAAAATGCAAGTCTGAGAGACAGGACAAGACTCGCTCTCTCTCCCTCCTTCTCTGGCTCCCTCTCTCAGTTTTCCCTCATTCAGATATGCACACAGCCAGAAAACATGAGCTTTGAGTCAAGCAGTAACTATTTACAATACAAACACATACATTCACAGACCAACATACACTATCTACTTTACTGGCTGAATGGTCTGATAGATGACTGATGCCTTCACATGTAGTTTACAGTCAAGTCTGCATTTCTTGCAGAAATCAACAAGGTAGAAATAAAAACACTACAAATGGAGGACATAGAAGGCACAGTATGTGTATACTGTATGTGGGGGGGGGGGGTGCAAGGTGTATATTTGGGGGGAGTGAGGTTGTGTTAGAAGATGGAGTGCCCATGTGTTTGTGTGATTGGAAAAGTGTGATTAATTAATTGAGTGAACAAGGAAAATGGTTGCAAATCCCTGAGCCCATGTGTGTCTGCCAGCAGGAGCTGTTACAGAGCGACAGGGTCTTCACTTTTGAGCAGATATGGGATATACATTTTAAAATGAATTACAAATAAAGTGCATTACGAAATGTTTCAGACCCCTTAACTTTTTCCACATTTTGAGTCTTAAATATCCTGACCTAGTCAGATATACATGGTGAAGGCTCAATCAAGCTCGTCGTCTTGACTACGTCATTCTCGATTGCACCAAAAGTTTAAAAAGTGTTGATGGGGCCAGAATGTGGTCGGACCATCTAATAATTGGCATACACATCACTCTTACAATAATTTCCACGTGGGAGAGGATATTGGAAATGTAATCCAAGCCTAACCAAGACAGAATAATTTATGACTTTTCCTACATAACATAGGTTCAGCAGATCCTTTTATTGTACGGGACACTTTAAGGGGGACAGCAATTCAATACTCAATTGTCTAAAGAGCTCATATTAACAAAGGAAATTGAAGAACTAACAGTACAGGTAGATACCAATAAAAACTGCACAATTGTCACGTTCGTCATATTGTTGAGACCAAGGTGCAGAGTGATAAGCATACATTCTTCTTTTAATGAAGGACAAACACTAAACAAACTAACAAAACGACCGTGACGCTATATAACACGAGTGCTGACAGGCAACTACACATAGACAATAACCCACAAAACCAAAATGGAAAATGGCAGCCAAATAGGATCCCCAATCAGAGACAATGATAAACACCTGCCTCTGATTGGGAGCCAATTCAGGCCACCATAGACCTACATCACCTAGACATACCAAAACCCCATAGATATACAAAATCCCTAGACAGGACAAAAACACACATACCCACCCTTGTCACACCCTGACCAAAATAAGACATAAAACATAGATAACTAAAGTCAGGGCGTGACAAAAATAGAGGCACAGAATAAGTTAGAGGAAAAAAAAAACAACTGGAGGAACTTATTCAAGAAAGGGCAAGTGTAATATAGTATCAAAAATAAAGCAAACTGGATGGGAAATGGGGAAAAATGCATCTAATTATTTTTAAATCTTCAACATAGAAATGCTGCCAAAAATAATTTATAGAAGCTTGTTACAAATGACAGACTTGAGAGTCTGCAAAAGACCTGAGGCTGGGACGTAGATTTGTCTTCCAACAAGACAATGATCCAAAACACAAAGCAAAATCTACAATGGAATGGTTAAAAAATAAACATATCCAGGTGTTAGAATGGCCAAGTCAAAGTCCAGACCTGAATCCAATCGAGAATCTGTGGAAAGAACTGAAAACTGCTGTTCACAAATGCTCTCCATCCAACCTCACTGAGCTCGAGCTGTTTTGCAAGGAGGAATGGGAAAAAATTTCAGTCTCTCGATGTGCAAAACTGATAGAGACATACCCCAAGCGACTTACAGCTGTAATCGCAGCAAAAGGTGGCGCTACAAAGTATTAACTTAAGGGGGCTGAATAATTTTGCACGCCCAATTTTTCAGTTTTTGATTTGTTAAAAAAGTTTGAAGTATCCAATAAATGTCGTTCCACTTCATGATTGTGTCCCACTTGTTGTTGATTCTTCACAAAAAAATACAGTTTTATATCTTTATGTTTGAAGCCTGAAATGTGGCAAAAGGTCGCAAAGTTCAAGGGGGCCGAATACTTTCGCAAGGCACTGTATATGGGGGATTTTCATCACTGAGCAGACGACACCATTCTGTATACTTCTGGCCCTTCTTTGGACACTGTGTTAACTAACCTCCAGATGAGCTTCAATGGCATACAACTCTCCTTCCGTGACCTCCAATTGCTCTCAAATGCAAGTAGAACTAAATGAATGCAACCGATCGCTGCCCGCACCTTCCCGTCCATCCAGCATAACTACTCTGGACAGTTCTGACTTAGAATATGTGGACAACTACAAATATCTAGGTGTCTGGTTAGACTGTAAACTCTTCTTCCAGACTCACATTAACCAGCTCCCTGGTAAAACTGACTATCCTGCCGATCCTTGACTTCGGCGATGTCATTTACAAAATAGCCTCCAACACTCTACTCAGCAAATTGGATGCAGTCTATCACAGTGCCATCCGTTTTGTCACCAAAGCCTCATATACTACCCACCACTGCGACTGTATGCTCTCGTTGGCTGGCCCTCGCTTCATATTCGTTGCCAAACCCACTGGCTCCAGGTTATCTACAAGTCTCTGCTAGGTAAATCCCCGCCTTATTTCAGCTCACCGGTCACAATTGCAGCACCCACCCATAGCACTCGCTCCAGCAGGTATATTTCACTGGTCACCCCAAAGCCAATTCCTCCTTTGGCTGCCTTTCCTTCCAGTTCTCTGCTGCCAATGACTGGAACGAATTGCAAAAATCACTGAAGCTGGAGACTCATATCTCCCTCACTAACTTTAAGCAGCAGCTGTCAGAGCAGCTCACAGATCACAGCACCTGTACATAGCCCATCTGTAAATAGCCCATCCAACTACCTCATACTGTTATTTATTTTAGCTCCTTTGTACCCCAGTATCTCTACTTGCACATTCATCTTCTGCACATCTATTATTCCAGTGTTTAATTGGTAAATTGTAATTATTTTGCTACTATGGCCTATTTATTGACTACCTCCCTTATCTTACCTCATTTGCACACATTGTATATAGACTTGTTTTCTATTGTGTTATTGACTGTATGTTTGTTTATTCCATGTGTAACTCTGTGTTGTTGTTTGTGTCCCACTGCTTTGCTTTATCTTGGCCAGGTCACAGTTGTAAATGAGAACTTGTTCTCAACTAGCCTACCTGGTTAAATAAAGGTGAAATATATATTTTTTAAATAAAACACTGAGGCTGTACCCACTTTAAGTTAGTTTTAACAGTGGTCATGTTGGCTACTGTGGCTATGCAATCACAATGTAGGCCCACCAAAGTGGCCTACCATCAAAAACAATGGAGAAAATGTATCCCAAAACATTTTCACATGGACATAGCTGTTCTAGCCTGTAGTAGCAGCACATTAACCTGTTTATCCACTTGTCCTTCAGACAAGGAGGTGACTGAAATAAAATGCATCAATAGTCCCATACCATTATTACAGAGAATCACACAAATTATGCTATCCTCAGCCTATTGGCTACTTAGCATATTCAAGCCTGTTTCAAAATACACCACTGCCCCTTCAAGACAAAAAAAGCTCTTTGCCTGACTCATTTTTCAAAGAAATGTGTTTTATGCTCTTGTAGGAAGAAATCACTCCCCCATTGCTGACTACAAATGATCTATAACTGGGCTAATAACTCACTAAATAGCAAAAGATATGAACACAAGTACAAATGTGCACACATTGCTACATGTAGCTCTCGCTTTGATCTCAAAACAAGAGCATCTACTCATGACCGCTCATGCTGTAAAAACAGTCCAGTTCAAAGTGAACGGCACAGATCCATATATGGCAATGGTCTATTTGCATACAGGCCTACTGCAGCTCTGATTGGTTATGGCGCACTGGTCTGTGTAGAGTACATGCCTGAGTCTTGCCTGTCAATGCAATTGAATTCTACTCCGACGCATTCTGCCTACAGCAAATCTCTTGTATAGTTAGGTTTGCATTCTCAGTCTTGCATAGTTTGTTTTGCTTCGGTATGTTGCATTGAAAGTGGCTAATATTGCGTCAATTCGATCACAATTCCCACAGTTAAGGGAAACATTGATATTGTTAATTAACTCTAGAAAGTTGAGTGAAGTTCAATCTCGTGCTTCTCTGCGTGCACTGATATAACTCTCCATCCAACCTCACTGAGCTCGAGCTGTTTTGCAAGGAGGAATGGGAAAAAATGTCAGTCTCTCGATGTGCAAAACTGATAGAGACATACCCCAAGCGACTTACAGCTGTAATCGCAGCAAAAGGTGGCGCTACAAAGTATTAACTTAAGGGGGCTGAATAATTTTGCACGGACAATTTTTCCGTTTTTGATTTGTTAAAAAAGTTTGAAATATCCAATAAATGTCGTTCCACTTCATGATTGTGTCCCACTTGTTGTTGATTCTTCACAAAAAAATACAGTTTTATATCTTTATGTTTGAAGCCTGAAATGTGGCAAAAAGGTCGCAAAGTTCAAGGGGGCCGAATACTTTCGCAAGGCACTGTATATACAGTGGGGCAAAAAAAGTATTTAGTCAGCCACCAATTGTGCAAGTTCTCCCACTTAAAAATATGAGAGAGGCCTGTAATTTTCATCATAGGTACACTTCAACTATGACAGACAAAATTAGAAGAAAAAAATCCAGAAAATCACATTGTAGGATTTTTAATTTATTTATTTGCAAATTATGGTGGAAAATAAGTATTTGGTCACCTACAAACAAGCAAGATTTCTGGCTCTCACAGACCTGTAACTTCTTCTTTAAGAGGCTCCTCTGTCCTCCACTCGTTACCTGTATTAATGGCACCTGTTTGAACTTGTTATCAGTATAAAAGACACCTGTCCACAACCTCAAACAGTCACACTCCAAACTCCACTATGGCCAAGTCCAAAGAGTTGGCAAAGGACACCAGAAACAAAATTGTAGACCTGCACCAGGCTGGGATGACTGAATCTGCAATAGGTAAGCAGCTTGGTTTGAAGAAATCAACTGTGGGAGCAATTATTAGGAAATGGAAGACATACAAGACCACTGATAATCTCCCTCGATCTGGGGCTCCACGCAAGATCTCACCCCGTGGGGTCAAAATGATCACAAGAACGGTGAGCAAAAATCCCAGAACCACACGGGGGGACCTAGTGAATGACCTGCAGAGAGCTGGGACCAAAGTAACAAACGCCTACCATCAGTAACACACTACGCCGCCAGGGACTCAAATCCTGCAGTGCCAGACGTGTCCCCCTGCTTAAGCCAGTACATGTCCAGGCCCATCTGAAGTTTGCTAGAGAGAATTTGGATGATCCAGAAGAAGATTGGGAGAATGTCATATGGTCAGATGAAACCAAAATATAACTTTTTGGTAAAAACTAAACTCGTCGTGTTTGGAGGACAAAGAATGCTGAGCTGCATCCAAAGAACACCATACCTACTGTGAAGCATGGGGGTGGAAACATCATGCTTTGGGGCTGTTTTTCTGCAAAGGGACCAGGACGACTGATCCGTGTACAAGAAAGAATGAATGGGGCCATGTATCGTGAGATTTTGAGTGAAAACCTCCTTCCATCAGCAAGAGCATTGAAGATGAAACGTGGCTGGGTCTTTCAGCATGACAATGATCCCAAACACACCGCCCAGGCAATGAAGGAGTGGCTTCGTAAGAAGCATTTCAAGGTCCTGGAGTGGCCTTGCCAGTCTCCAGATCTCAACCCCATAGAAAATCTTTGGAGGGAGTTGAAAGTCTGTGTTGCCCAGCAACAGACCCAAAACATCACTGCTCTAGATGAGATCTGCATGGGGGAATGGGCCAAAATACCAGCAACAGTGTGTGAAGACCTTGTGAAGACTTACAGAAAACATTTGACCTCTGTCATTGCCAACAAAGGGTATATAACAAAGTATTGAGAAACTTTTGTTATTGACCAAATACTTATTTTCCACCATAATTTGCAAATAAATTCATAAAAAATCTTACAATGTGATTTTCTGGACTTTTGACTAGTGTATATGGGGGATTGGAAATGATGCAGACAATTACATTGATAGAACCCACAATACATCTGCAATATTAAAGCAGCCCCCCCCCCCCCAACATAAATTTTTTTTTGTCTACATCTCTCTCTCCTCCTCCCTCTCTCTCATATTCCACTGTCGGTCCACAGGCCAGTCATGTCTGATGTGAAAGGATGAGGTGAGAGGAGAAGAGAAGAGAGAAGAAAGTTATTTGGAGCTTGTTGACCTGCAGAGTTGACCCCCCTAGTCTCTGGTAGGAGGGCTAAGGGCAAGGAGAAAGAGGGGCTCGGGACGAAAAAAAAAAATAAGAAGGGGAAAAAAATCAATGAGGCCTCAAATGTCAGGTAGGGATGACCTTTACACACAGTCTCGAGGGCAGGAGAGAGGGAGAAGAGAGAGACGAGTAGGAGAGTGCTAAAGGGAGTAGAGGGAGAGATAGAGAGGGGTAGGAGAGAAGGACAGAGAGTGAAGTGAAGAGCTGTGGGACAGTCATGGAAAGAGTTGAAGGGAAGAGGAGAGATATGGAAAGGGGAAAGGCATGGAGGGAAAAAGTGAGTGAGATATATGGAAAGAAGAGATGGAGAGAGCAGGGCTCCTTGAGGAGATGGAGAGATCATCAGGGCTCCTTGAGGAGATGGAGATAGCAGGGCTCATTGAGGAGATGGAGAGAGCAGGGCTCCTTGAGGAGATGGGAGAGCAATAGAGAAGGCTTAGAGGGGAAAAGAAAAAGGACCTAGAGAGGGGTAAAGAGAGGAAGAGAGAGACAGGGGAGGAGGTAAAGAGAGAAAGAGAGAGACATGGGAGGAGGTATAGAGAGGAAGAGAGAGATATGGGAGGAGGTAAAGAGAGGGAGAGAGAGACAGGGGAGGAGGTAAAGAGAGAAAGAGAGAGATATGGGAGGAGGTAAAGAGAGGAAGAGAGAGACAGAGGAGGAGGTAAAGAGAGAAAGAGAGAGACAGAGGAGGAGGTAAAGAGAGGAAGAGAGAGACAGAGGAGGAGGTAAAGAGGAAGAGAGACAGAGGAGGAGGTAAAGAGGAAGAGAGAGACAGGGGAGGAGGTAAAGAGAGGAAGAGGGGCAGGGGAGGAGGTAAAGAGAGGAAGAGAGAGACATGGGAGGAGGTAAAGAGAGAAAGAGAGAGACATGGGAGGAGGTAAAGAGAGGAAGAGAGAGACAGAGGAGGAGGTAAAGAGGAAGAGAGAGACGGGGGAGGAGGTAAAGAGAGGAAGAGGGGCAGGGGAGGAGGTAAAAAGAGGAAGAGAGAGACAGAGGAGGAGGTAAAGAGGAAGAGAGAGAGGAGTAGGTAAAGAGAGGAAGAGAGACAGAGGAGGAGGTAAAGAGAGGAAGAGAGAGAGAGGAGGAGGTAAAGAGAGAAAGAGAGACAGGGGAGGAGGTAAAAAGAGAAAGACAGAGACATGGGAGGAAGGAAAGAGATGAAGAGACAGACCGGGGAGGAACGAAAGAGAGAAAGATTGGAAGGTAGAGGGAAGAAGAGAATATTTCACACATGGGGAGAGAGAAACAGAGAGAGCAAAATAAAATGGAGGATACAGTGTGCTGGACAGGGAGGAACAGAGAATTAAAGGGGAATTTCACCCTGGCTCTGCCATGTCATATAGTCATTACTATATTAACAACATTACGTTTTTTTATCATAAACATCACAATTATGCAAACCACAAACTAGAACTAGCACATTTGAATTTCACTGATTAAATCAGGAAGTTTCGACTTTCTGTGTATTTGCCTGATCATAGTGAACCACACACTAATACAGATCCCGCTGGCCTTTTTTCGGCACTGAGCAAATTTCAGATATTCTGAGCTCAAACTTGAACATAGTGAAAATTCGGTGAAACTTACAGAGTGTGTTTACTATGAACACTGAAGCTATACCCACTTTAAGTTACAGTTTTAACAGTGACCAATTAGAATACTGTGGCTATTTGATCATAATGTAGGCCAACCAGAGGGGCCTACCATCAAAAACAATGGAGAAAATGCATCCCATAACATTTTAACATGGAAATAGCTGTTCTGTCATTCAGCCTACCGTAGCAGCCAGTGTGTGATGTTCAATGTAGGCCTAGATTTAAAAAAGAATAGTGCCTTTTATTTAACTAAGCAAGTGAATTAAGAACAAATTCTTATTTACAATGACGGCCTAAACCGGCCAAACCCGGGCCAATTGTGCACCGCCCTATTCCTAATCACGGCCAGTTGTGGTACAGCCTGGAATCAAACCAGGGTGCCTAGTGACGCCTCAAGCGCTGAGATGCAGTGCCTTAGACCTCTGCGCCATTCAGGAACCCACAACCCATGAGACTTCTGAAAAAAACATGCAGGGCTTGAAATTAACATGTTTATTCACTTGTCCTTCAGACAAGGAGGTGACTGAAAATGTTGTTGTGTTGTTTAATGCAAGAAACCCCTTTACAAAATAAAATGCATTATTATTCCCATACCATTTCTCGTGTCTTTGCTATGCTATTTTATAAAATAATTTCTCTGTAATTAATATTAGCTGATTAAACTAATCATGTAAATGTAATTAACTAGAAAGCTGGGGCACCACGGAAGAATGTTTATAGAGCTGTTATAGGTCTTCCGAATAAACTCTTAAAGATCTGGTAATCTTTTATATCAATAGCAGATCATTATTAATCATCACCTTATTCAGTCTCATCTGAACGTCGTAGAATTCTTGGTTATCTTCATGAACCCTGGCTAACAAGTTGAATCAGCAATACAACATTTGGTTTAATTACTTATTTACTAAATAATCACACAGAATTACATATACACAGAATGGATCATACATTGATTACTAATTATGTCATACAAGAAAACGTCCCTAGCGGACGGAACCGATATGACGGCTGGTTACACAAAGAAAGGGGAAAGCGCGGGAACACTAAGGAACAAAAGGATTGGGTCTCTATCGGACCTCATGAAGCTATGCTATCGTAAATACAGAATCTTATGCATTCTAAATAACCACCCATTTGGAAAAGAAAAATGCAAGAAATATTTACTCTGAGCTGCGCTTCGATAGATTGGTCGTAGATAGAAGGATGGGTTGCCCAGCAGAGATCGCTTGTCCTTTGAAGAATATGTCTGGTGGTAGGACAGATACGTTGTAGTACCCTGTCATTCTGAAGAGATTGTCTGTCTTTTCCTAGCCCATTTTTACAGCTGCTGCTGCTGTAAAATGTTGGTAGTGTTAACTAACAGGGAAAAATCTAGATAGAATGTTTGTCATCATGCCTGTGTGGTGTTCTGTGCATGGTAAGAACAAACAAGTGCAAAAATGAGTTATCTTTCACCATTATACCTAACAGAGATTTACCCTGATGTTGCTAGTGGCTTGCGGATATCAAGAATGATGTGCCTTACGGTGACCAAAGATTATCAGAGGGGTTTTCAGGCTGAATAGATGGGGAATGTCACGCCCGACTTTAGTTATCTTTGTTTTCTTTATTATTTTGGTTAGGTCAGGGTGTGACAAGGGGTGGTTTGTTGTTTTTTTGTCCTGTCTAGGGTTTTCGTTTGTTTATAGGGTTGTTTACTAGTCTAGGTGTTTTATTTTGTATGTCTATGGTTGCCTAGATTGGTTCTTAATTAGAGGCAGCTGTTTATCGTTGTCTCTGATTGGGAACCATATTTAGGCATCCATATTCCTTGGGTAATTCATGGGTGATTGTCTATGTGATGTTGCATGTTTGCACGCAGTGTTGATAGCGGTCATTTTGTCATTTTGTTTGTTATTTTGTTATTTTGTTTGTTATTTTGTTATTTTGTTTGTTTGTTATTTTGTTTGTTTGTTTGTTTAGTGTACTTCGTGTTCATTCGTCTTACATTAAAAGTATGTATTCACATCACGCTGCGCTTTGGTCTCCTCACTATGACAATCGTGACAGTGAATCCATTTAGATGACAGTTGAGAAGTAATGTGATACCATACATTTTTTCCTTCACAACAAAACAGAAGATTCTCGATTAGAGGTAACCTAGTGTTAGCTAGCTTCCTAGCCTAACTGGCCTAGCTAAGTTAGTTAGCTAGCTAGCTAACGTTACAGTCCTGAACTCTGAAAGCTGCCAGCTAAATCATATAGCTTCACTACATTTTATTTTAATTTATTTAACTAGGCTAGTCAGTTAAGAAAACAATATTATTCACAATAACAGCCTACCAAAAGGCAAAAAACCTCCTGCGGGGACCGGGCCTGGGATTTAAAATAAATAAATAAATAAATACATGACCAGAAGTATGTGGACACCTGCTCGTCGAACATATCATTCCAAAATCATAGGCATTAATATGGAGTTGGTCCCACCTTTGCTGCTATAACAGCCTCCACTCTTCTAGGAAGGCTTTCCACCTGACGTTGGAACATTGCTGTGGTGACTTGCTTCTATTCAGCCACAAAAGCATTAGTGAGGTCGGGAAAACTGATCTTGGGCGATTAGGCCTGGCTTGTAGTCATGGTCTTCCAATTCATCCCAAAGGTGTTCGATGGGGTTGAGGTCAGGGCTCTGTGCAGGCCAGTCAAATTATTCTACACCGATCTCAACAAACCATTTCTGTATGGACCTCACTTTGACACATTGACACGATGAAACAGGAAAGGGCCTTTCCCAAACTGTTACCACAAAGTTGGAAGCACAGAATTGTCTAGAATGTCATTGTATAATGTAGCATTAAGATTTCCCTTCACTGGAACTAAGGAGCCTAGCCTAAACCATGAAAAACATCCCCAGATCATTATTCCTCCTCCACCAAACTTTACAATTGGCACAATGCATTTAGGCAGGTAGCGTTCTCCTGACATCTGCCAAACCCAGATTTGTCTGTCGGATTGCCACAGGGTGAAGCGTGATTCATCACTCCAGAGAACACGTTTCCACTGCTCCAGAGTCCAATGCCGGCGAGCTTTACACCACTCCAGCTGACGCTTGCCATTGTGTATGGTGATCTGGTGCGGCTGCTAAGTAGGCTTGTGTGCGGCTGCTAAGCCCCGGAAACCCATTTTGTGAAGCTGCCGACGAACAGTTCTTGTGCTGACATTGCTTCCAGAGGCAGTTTGGAACTCGGTAGTGAGTGTTGCAAGAGAGGACAAATGATTGTCACGTGCTTCAGCACTCTGGGGTCCCCCTCTGTGAGCCTGTGTGGCCTACCACTTCGTGGCTAAGCCGCTGTTGCTTCTAGACGTTTCCACTTCACAATAACAGCACTTACAGTTGACCAGGACAGCTCTAGCAGGGCAGAAATTTTATTAACTGACTTGTTGGAAAGTTGGCATTCTATGACGGTGCCATGTTGAAAGTCACTGAGCTCTTCAGAAAGGCCATTCTACTGCCAATGTTTGTCTATGGAGATTGCAACGGGCGTGGCTGAAATAGCCGAATCCACTAATTTGCAGTGGTGTAAAGTAATTAAGTAAAAATACTTTAAAGTAGAGTTTTTGGGTATCTGTACTTTACGTATTTATATTTTTGACAACGTTTACTTTTACTCCACTACATTCTTAAAGAAAATAAGGTTATTTTTACTCCATACATTTTCCCTGACACCCAAAAAGTACTCATTATATTTTGAATGCTTAGTAGGACAGGAAAATTGTCCAATTCATGCACTTCATGCATCCCTGCATGCTTCATTTGTAAATTATGTCTGAGTGTTGGAGTTTGCCCTGGCTATCTGTAAATAAAAAATATAAATAAATCATGCCATCTGATTTGTATAATAAATGGAATTTGAAATGATTTATACTTTTACTTTCGATACTTAAGTATATTTTAGCAATCTGCTCCTGAGTGGCGCAGCGGTCTAAGGCACAGCATCTCAGTGCTAGAGTCGTTACTACAGACCCTGGTTCGATCCTGGGCTGTATCACATATGCATCCACGGTCAAAACCAATGTCAACCCTTCTCAATTATGTTACATATCTAGCTAGTAAAATTATTTAGTTGCTGATGTTTCACATGTTTGCTAACAATTTACAAATGTGAGGTGTGGTGCAAAACAAGTTAACAGATGCCTGGCTAACTAGCTAGCCAACTCCAGTCATGTGCTAACATTTGCTGGTAAACCTTGCTTTAGTTGGCTGGTTGTAATGTTGTAGCTTGCTGCTTAGTAGCCATATCTACGACTAAAAAGAGAACATGTTATAAAATCAAAATCTCAGATTTTTTTGTCATAGATATGGCTACTGGTAGATGTTTAGCTAATTTAGCAACCTTGCAAACTAACTATCTAGCTACCTAGCTAAGTTAGCAAACAGACAAATTATAACATTTCTCACCACTGTAACACAGTAGTATGTTAGCCAGCAATACACAATATGGGTTTCAGTAGAAAACTAAATTTAGCTAGCTAGGTGGCCTAATGCAAGAAAAATAACGTACTTAGCTAGGCAATGTATTTGTCATCTGCCCTCTTGGTGCTTGGCTATAGCTGAGCTTGTAACGTTAGCTAAAGCCAACACTTTGTTATATTCTAGTTGAAACATGTAAGGTTGGATGTCACCATGTAGCTAATAGAACATCAAAAACTGCTCCATGATCGAATTCGTGTTGATGAGAGGAATCACTTGAAGCCATTGCGTCTAGTCAGTTCTTTCAGTTTTGCCCAAAGGATTGTGTTGTTAGTATCTGCCTCTTTTTCAAAAAAGCCTGCCTTGGGGAGGGGCGTTGGCCAGAGCACGAAACACCGCCCAACACAAGTTGTAGTCTTTCAGAGACTGGAAAAATGTGTCTGCTGGTATATTTAGCAATTCATCTTCAGATAGGAACATTCCTGAAAGGCATCCAATGGCTCTATCGAACAAGAACAACCACATCTACACACAATCTATGTGTGAACAGTATAACATAGGGCCTTTGTGAAATGCCACAAAGCAGGACTACATTTATTTTTAGATCCATCAATACACCGGAAGCAGTCATATGGTGTATCATTCAGCAACCAAAACCCAGACCTGGCAATTATGTGTGAAACACATCTCACTGTCCTAAAAAAGCTTTGGACATTATGAAAACAAGCCCAGATTCCCCCAGGGTGAAATTTGCCTTTAAGACCACAGAACACACAGTGCTGTGCAGAAAGAAACAAGTGACCTCAGCTCCAGCCTCCTCCACTCTCTGTTCCCCAGTATGTGTATGTGTGTGTGTGACCGTACCACCCATACCATTTCTCTCTAATCGTATTCCAGGCTGATTTGACTGCGTTTCAAGCTGTGATAAAAGAAAAATGGCGCTGTATCGTGGGCGGTTGAGACACCGAGGAATTATGAACACCTTTTCACCGGGCGCATAATCAACCCGACTCCCCCCAGATTCACTCAATCTCCCACTGGCCCACTTTCACTAGAATAACACAAGTTAGAGCAGGCCTAAAGCAGAGAGAACTTATAGCACACAGTAACTAAGAGCACAGTAACTTAGTTTGCTCTAACTTGAAGAGAGCAGAGGAGAGAGGAGGAGAGGACAGGAAAGAGGAGAGGAGAGGAGAGGAGAGGAGAGGAGAGGAGAGGAGAGTGAATTGATTTGTGAATTGATTGCCCCCCATCTAGCTTCAGAGTTTGTTATGTTAGGTGACCTAAACTGGGATATGCTTAACACCCCGGCAGTCCTACAATCTAAGCTAGATGCCCTCAATCTCACACAAATCATCAAGGAACCCACCAGGTACAACCCTAAATCTGTAAACAAGGGCACCCTCATAGACGTCATCCTGACCAACTGGCCCTCCAAATACACCTCCGCTGTCTTCAACCAGGATCTCAGCGATCACTGCCTCATTGCCTGTATCCGCTACGGATCCGCAGTCAAACAACCACCCCTCATCACTGTCAAACGCTCCCTAAAACACTTCTGTGAGAAGGCCTTTCTAATCGACCTGGCCCGGGTATCCTGGAAGGACATTGACCTCATCTTGTCAGTTGAGGATGCCTGGTCATTCTTTAAAAGTAACTTCCTCATAATTTTAGATAAGCATGCTCCGTTCAGAAAATGCAGAACTAAGAAGAGATATAGCCCTTGGTTCACTCCAGACCTGACTGCCCTCGACCAACACAAAAACATCCTGTGGCGGACTGCAATAGCATCGAATAGTCCCCGCGATATGCAACTGTTCAGGGAAGTCAAGAACCAATACACGCAGTCAGTCAGGAAAGCAAAGGCCAGCTTCTTCAGGCAGAAATTTGCATCCTGTAGCTCTAACTCCAAAAAGTTCTGGGACACTGTGAAGTCCATGGAGAACAAGAGCACCTCCTCCCAGCTGCCCACTGCACTGAGGCTAGGTAACACGGTCACCACCGATAAATCCATGATTATCGAAAACTTCAACAAGCATTTCTCAATGGCTGGCCATGCCTTCCTTCTGGCTACTCCAACCTCGGCCAAGAGCTCCCCCCCCCCTCCCCCCGGAGCTACTCGCCCAAGCCTCTCCAGGTTCTCCTTTACCCAAATCCAGATAGCAGATGTTCTGAAAGAGCTGCAAAACCTGGACTCGTACAAATCAGCTGGGCTTGACAATCTGGACCCTCTATTTCTGAAACTATGAAACTATCCGCCGCCATTGTCGCAACCCCTATTACCAGCCTGTTCAACCTCTCTTTCATATTGTCTGAGATCCCCAAGGATTGGAAAGCTGCCGCAGTCATCCCCTGGACCCAAACTGTTACAGACCTATATCCATCCTGCCCTGCCTATCTAAGGTCTTCGAAAGCCAAGTCAACAAACAGGTCACTGACCATCTCGAATCCCACCGTACCTTCTCCGCTGTGCAATCTGGTTTCCGAGCCGGTCACGGGTGCACCTCAGCCACGCTCAAGGTACTAAACGATATCATAACCGCCATCGATAAAAGACAGTACTGTGCAGCCGTCTTCAAGCCTTGCCAAGGCTTTCGACTGTGTCAATCACCATATTCTTATCGGCAGACTCAGCAGCCTCGGTTTTTCTGATGACTGCCTTGCCTGGTTCACCAACTACTTTGCAGACAGAGTTCAGTGTGTCAAATCGGAGGGCATGCTGTCCGGTCCTCTGGCAGTCTCTATGGGGGTGCCCCAGGGTTCAATTCTCGGGCCGACTATTTTCTCTGTATATATCAATGATGTTGCTCTTGCTGCGGGCGATTCATTGATGCACCTCTACGCAGACGACACCATTCTGTATACTTCCGGCCCGTCCTTGGACACTGTGCTATCTAACCTCCAAACGAGCTTCAATGCCATACAACACTCCTTCCGTGGCCTCCAACTGCTCTTAAACGCTAGTAAAACCAAATGCATGCTTTTCAACCGTTCGCTGCCTGCACCCGCACGCCCGACTAGCATCACCACCCTGGATGGTTCCGACCTAGAATATGTGGACATCTATAAGTACCTAGGTGTCTGGCTAGACTGTAAACTCTCCTTCTAGACTTATATCAAACATCTCCAATCTAAAATCAAATCTAGAGTCGGCTTTCTATTCCGCAACAAAGCCTCCTTCACTTACACCGCCAAACTTACCCTAGTAAAACTGACTATCCTACCGATCCTCGACTTCGGAGATGTCATCTACAAAATAGCTTCCAACACTCTACTCAGCAAACTGGATGCATTTTAACACAGTTCCATCAGTTTTGTTACTAAAGCACCTTATACCACCCACCACTGCGACCTGTATGCTCTAGTCGGCTGGCCCTCGCTACATATTCGTCGCCAGACCCACTGGCTCCAGGTCATCTACAAGTCCATGCTAGGTAAATCTCCGCCTTTTCTCAGTTCACTGGTCACGATGGCAACACCCACCCGTAGCACGCGCTCCAGCAGGTGTATCGCACTGATGATCCCTAAAGCCAACACCTCATTTGGCCGCCTTTCGTTCCAGTTCTCTGCTGCCTGTGACTGGAACGAATTGCAAAAATCGCTGAAGTTGGAGACTTTTATCTCCCTCACCAACTTCAAACATCTGCTATCTGAGCAGCTAACCGATCGCTGCAGCTGTACATAGTCTATCGGTAAATAACCCACCCAATTTTACCTACCTCATCCCCATACTGTTTATATTTATTTACTTTTCTGCTCTTTTGCACACCAATATCTCTACCTGTACATGACCATCTGATCATTTATCACTCCAGTGTTAATCTGCAAAATTGTAATTATCCGCCTCATGCCTTTTGCACACAATGTATATAGACTCTCTTTTTTTTCTACTGTGTTATTGACTTGTTAATTGTTTACTCCATGTGTAACTCTGTGTTGTCTGTTCACACTGCTACGCTTTATCTTGGCCAGGTCGCAGTTGCAAATTAGACCTTGTTCTCAACTAGCCTACCTGGTTAAATAAAGATGAAATAAATAAAAAAAAATTAAAAGGAGAGGAAAGAGGAGGAGAGGAGAGAGGTGTAGAGGTGTACTAGGGCAGGGTTTCCCAAAGTTGCTTATGGCCCCCTCCCCCCGGATGCACGTTTTGGCTTTTGCCCTAGCACTACACAGGTGACTCAAATAAAGCTTGATGATGAGTTGATTATTGAATCAGCTGTGTAGTGCTAGGGCAAAAGCCAAAACATGCACCCAAGGGGAGGGGGCCATAAGCGACTTTGGGAAACCCTGCACTAGTACACCTCTACACCTCTCCTCTCCTCTCCTCTCCTCTCCTCTCCTCTCCTCTCCTCTCCTCTCCTCCTCTTTCCTCTCCTCTCCTCCATTCTGTCCTCTCCTCCTCTCCTCTCTCCTCTGCTCTCTTCACTGGGAGGGTTGGGAAACCCTGTATTAGGGGAATATTCAGAGATGTATTCTGCCTCACACACACCTTTCCGTAGCGCCGGGAAATCAAGTTGCCAGGGAGTTTGAGTGGAAATCATTTGGTAGAGAGCGAGGGAAGGAAACAGGGGAGAAAGTAGGAGAGATAAGAGGTGACCTTTACTGTCTCCAGGCCTGCCGCTTCTGCGCCCAAATCCTCTCAGGACGAGAGAGGAAGGAATGAGCACCCTCTCTCTTTCTCTCCTCTAGCTCTCCATTCTGTCTCCTCCAGACCTCCCGTCTGATTGCATGTCCCTGAGACCTTTACGGGGCTTCAACAAAGGCATACTGTGACCAGGGTTGTTATGGCCAACTCAGAGAGACATTTCCCCTTCACCTCACACTGACTGGGGTCGTCAGTTCAACACCCAACACCCAACCCCCTACCTAAACCAACCACAACCCTCCCACAAACAGAAACATACTCCAGCCTGCATAGTTTTAATTGGGAAGAGAAGGAGGAGGGAGGGAGAGAAGTAGGAAAGGAGGGAAGGATGGACGTGCACTACTCTAAGCCCTGTCTGCCTTTGAACAGAATGTAGCATTAGAGGTGTGGAGAGACGGTCCCTCTCGTCTAAACCCCTCCGTCATTCCTCAAACACACACACACACACTCACATTCACACAGACTCGGAAGGGAGAGACGCTTGCCTTTGAAGTCGGCACGGTAGTGCGTTCAAAGCCAGGAGGAAGGAGGAAGGCAAAACGGGAAAAAATAGGACACTTGAAGGTGACTTAGATTTCAGCATCATTTATCCCCCAACACACACCCACGCTACTCTCGCAAGTTAGCACACGCTTTTAGAACTACTCCCCGACCGACCAACGCCACACACACACGCACACAAACACACACGCACAAATATGCACACGCTCACACACACACACACGCACACAAACACACACGCACAAATACACACACGCGCGCACACACACACACCTGACACAACTTTCAAAGGACTGTGCAGCATTTAAAACTGTGTGTGTTCTAAATTTGAGTCTCTGTGTCTCCACACCCAGCAGCACTCTGAGTCTGTGACTTCCTCTTATGAAGCAGCTTGTAGCCAGCTCCTACACACTCGTATCTATATCTCACACACAGAAGTATGGAGAATGTGTATTACAATAGTCCTTTATGTACAACCAGACTCCCCATCCTACCGGTTCCCCCAGCTCTTTGTCTCTGTGCCAACTTCAGTTGACGCCAAAGAGAGTTCCTGTATGCTGTCTAATGAACTTTAAACTTAGGGAATAACTATGTCCTATACCCTGGCTTATGTATATTCATGCTTGTATATAGGTGCTGTACATAAAATACTATTCTAATACACATTCTTCTGTGTGTGAGATATGGATATGAGTGTGTAGGAGCTGCTTCATAAGAGGAAGTCACAGACTCAGAGTGCTGCTGGGTGTGGAGACACAGAGACTCAAATGACACTATAAAACTGGAATAAAGTTGAACTCTGAGGGGGAGAGGCTTGGCTAAACTCCCCTGTTTGAAAGTTATAAAGTTACAACATTGGACAGTGCAATGGAAGGGCAGACCACCCACAATGCCGAGCATTACCAGACAGGGTGAGACTAGGGATGTGCCCAGGTTGTTGTGAAAGCTTAGAGACTCCTCCGCACACCTATCCCATAAAACTGCAATTGGAGACCTAACAAAACCGTAAACATCAATCACATCATAGAGACAGAATTATGGTATGACAGATATCCTCTCTAACCTAAAACAAATGAGATCATCAGAGAAGACAACTTCCCCCTGTCATTAAAGACGTCTTCATGACATCTAAACTAACAAGGGCCGGAGGGAGAAGAAGAAAAAAACAACAACAAAAAAACAACTTGAGAAGAAACTAATCATAACCTGTGTAACTCAATTCCAAATGATCTGAGCTCATCCAAAGCACTGCATTCTTCCTCCTCCTCTCTTTCACTCTCTCTCTCTCTCTCTCTCTCTCTCTCTCTCTCTCTCCCCCTCTCTCTCTGTCACTCTCTCTCCCCCTCTCTCTCTGTCACTCTCTCTCTCCTCTCACCCAGACGCCTTGGCAATTTTTCCAGCCAACAAATAAGCCATTATGTGGCAATAATGTGTGTTGTAATGGATATGCTGCCTTAGAGGAGCAGTCTGGGTGCCATTAGCCCAGCGCTGCCTCCCGCCACTCCGCTCGCTGCCTTCAGTACCTGCTCTGCTCTCTCTCCGCTCTCTCTCTCCACTATCACAGCCTGCTTAGAAATTACCTCTCGCTCACACTGTTTCCACTAACACCACACATTTGCATATCCTAATAACACAGGAGCTTTAAAGCCATTTGTTTCTTCTGCTGCTTCTGTCAAACAGTGGGATGGGTGGAAGGGATGGGGGGGCAGAGTCTTTGAAGAAAGATGATGTTGGATAGAGACATAGACATTCGTCAGTCATCTGTAACTCTGAACAGCGTTTGGTTCCGCTCAAAGTTTCTTCCACAATAAAATCTCAAACAAAAAGGCCTATACCGGAGGCCTATGTTACTCAGGTTCAGGCCATACTGCTGGATAAATTTACCAGCCAAACAAATCAAATCAAATTTTATTTGTCACATGCCGAATACAACAGGTGTAGTAGACCTTACCGTGAAATGCTTAGTTACAAGCCCTTAACCAACAACGCAGTTTAAGAATTAGAGTTAAGGAAATATTTACTAAATAAACTAATGTAAAAAAAAAAAACAATAATGAGGCTATATACAGCGGGTACCAGTATAGAGTCAATGTGCGGGGGTACAGGTTAGTGGGGGTAATTTGTACATGTAGGTAGGGTTAAAGTGACTGTGCATAGATAATAAACAGAGAGCAGCAGCAGTGTAAAACCAAATGGGGGAGGGGGGGGATCAATGAAAATAGTTTGGGTGGCCATTTTATTAATTGTTCAGCAGTCTTATGGCTTGGGGATAGAAGCTGTTAAGGAGACGTTTGGTCCTAGACTTGGCGCTCCGGGTACTGCTTGCCGTGCGGTAACAGAGAGAACGTGACAGTTTGTAATACCTACATGTTTCAATAATAAGAGAAAGGAAAATAACGTGGACATCAATAAGAAGTAATAGGATAGTAGGGATAAATCTAAGAACAAGAGAAAGAGAGTGGTTTTAATTAAGTGAATAGAACAATAAAACAAAACTAGGGAGCAAAGAATAAATACGAATATCACAGGAAATTAGGGAGAGGTTTGGGAATAATAATTATTCATATGTCGACAAATGGCCCCGTTTCTCTCCATACTATGAAGCTAGAGGATTTTAATAAAACCATGGAGTTGATTAAAGAAGTGCACGGAAATTCTCCAAATTTGGTTTGAATATGGGAAGAATTGAGCAAACTGGATAATATTGGGCATTTCCCTGCTAACGGAGAATTCAAATCAAATAAAGAATTCAGGGAGGCAATTATGACTTGACACAATCACATAAAACCAGAATCAAAATCTCAATATACCAGCGTATTGAAGTCAGTGTTCTCAACAGCATAATCACACTAAACCGCACTATTTGAGTATGGATAGTGTAAAATAGGGTACTTGGTAAAGTTGCTCAGTCTATTTTGTTCGGATTTCAAAGCACTAGTTTGGATGTACCAGAGCGCAGAATAACTGATGAATTTACGAATGCTCAAAGCTGGGTTGAATATGGCTGGTGTCAGTAAACGTCAGAGAAATAACGTAATTTGATTTATTGCCAGCAGCACAGTTAGTCACCAACATTTTTAACAAACAAGTAAAGAGCCTAACTAGCTCTGCGAGGTGAGTAGAATGAATAGTCTGGAAGTAGAGTTAGTTTATGTCAGGAAGTAGCGTCAGCTAAATTAGCTAGCCAACTTTAGCCAGTTAATTTGAGTACTTGACTGCATAGAGGCAAGAAAAATATTATGCATTATGAATCAGAGAGCTTGGATCAACCCTGCACCTTAAGCGTATTTTGGGGGTAAATAATCCTTGTGAGAATCAAGGACAGTGGATATTAGGTAACATATTAAAATGGGCAGTATATATGGGCGAGAGCACAAATTATGTTTACGAATAGTCAACCTTTGTTTCACGCCACATTTAAACAATCTCTGAAGGGTGTAGATTTGGGAGTTCTGTGTTACAATATGTTACAATATGTAAGGTAGTGTATTTGTTATTGGCGTAAAAAGATGAAGAAACTCATATGCCAAACATGGCCACATTAGTAAACTATGTGAGAGAGCGGGGTCACTAGGAATTATAGCTATGGTAAAGTACAACCGGCAAAACAAGAGAACATATTTGGGCTTTCGAAAACCAAGAAGAAAATCCTCGTAGTTTTGAATTGTGAGACTTTACTTCGTTTTATTCCCCAAAAATATTTATTGAATTGACAAAAGGGAGGAAGAGATAAGAGTAATTAAAGTGGCCTCCCTGTGAAAAGTAGAAATTATGTTTGTGGTTGAAGCAGTGGTTAGTGATAAAATAATATAATCATATTGATAAGGAGGATTGATGTAAACATAATGAGTGTTGACAGTATGTGAATGGTAATATGTTATTAGTGTCTTTATATAGCACTCTAACGATGTGATATTTTAGTAATTTGAAAAGCTGAGGTTTCAGTACAAGGTTAAAGGATGAGTAGAGGGATTGAGCCTTGAGATTGTAAAAAAGATTAGCTGTGGTTGAAAGCAAGCAGGTAGTGAGACATTTGAAGTAGACGTTTGAGAAACATTCTTTGACAGTTTCTGATTATTGTTACTTGGTTTTAATAGTTAGGTATCACCAGTGAATTTGAGCATGAAATGAATGTATTCTAAAATTATAATCTGTTTCTGTTACGTGGAACAGTGTCCATCAATAAAAATAGAATGACATAAGTATTGACCACCAAACTGATAAGACAGATCAAACTTTGAAGTTTCTACATTTGTTAAACATCAGTTTTGTACTTTACTAATGTCACGTCCTGACCATAGAGGACATTTATTTTCTATGGTATAGTAGGTCAGGGCGTGACTAGGGGTTGTTCTAATTTATATTTTCTATGTGGGGTTCTAGGTTTATTTTCTATGTTGGTGATTTGTATGATTCCCAATTAGAGGCAGCTGGTAATCGTTGTCTCTAACTGGGGATCATACTTTATGTATTTTTTTTCCACCCGTGGGTTATGGGATATTGTTTATGTTTGGAGTTAGTGCACATAGCACCTCAGTAGTCACGGTTTGTTCGTTTATTGTTTATTGTTTTGTTAAGTTTCACTATTAATAAAGTATGTGGAACTCATATCGAGCTGCGTCTTGGTCCGTAAATTCATTAGACGAACGTGACAACTAAACTAATGCAACAGGTTAAACTGATAGGATTATCGGAAAGGGGCTCTGGGATTGTTTATTTTGTGATTTGTGTCTAAGTGTGGTACATGTTAAATAAAGAATGGGGTGGATTAAAACAAGCATTTAATGATTGGAGTAAGGACAGTGGATTTACCATTATCATGTGTGGTTTATAAATAATACTTTGGGATTGCTGATTAAGATGTAGCATAGTGAATACTAACGAAATGTACACTTTCTTTTCCAAAAGAGGGGGTTTCACTACCTCTCTTTGAAATGTTTTCTGAAGCTATGGTCTTGGGATAGCAGTTAGTGAAATTCGGCAGTTTTATGGGTATAAAGATGTCCAGATTCGGTGATAGAGAGAAGTTACCAAATTAGATACTTTTGTTTGTTTTTGCCATATGGTTTACAACACACACACACCAGCACACGCACACAATTTACCGGTTATGAATATGCGTTAGTGGTGTTGATACTGTGGGATTTATTTCAGATGTTTTTTTTCAATTCAGTTTTAAATTGGGTATACAGAAGGATGGAAATGTTATGAAAGGTATTTAAATGGTTTCGGAAGGTCAGAGAAAGAAAAGGGAGAGATATGAACACCATTAAAATAAGATATGCATATTATTAGTAGATTTGGAAGGAAGTGGGAAATCTGAGGTTTGTAGGTTTTCAAGTCTTTGCCTATCGAATATACAGTGTAAATGGGGTCAGATTGCACTTCCTAAGGCTTCCACTAGATGCCAACAGTCTTTAGAACCTTGTTTCAGGCTTCTACTATGAAGGGGGAGCGAATAAGAGCTGTTTGAAGCAGGTGCATGGCAGAATGCCATGAGCTAAATCAAGCGCGTGGCCGAGAGAGCGAGCTGTGTTCCCTTTCATTTCTAAAGACAAGGGAATTGTCCGGTTGGAATATTATTGAAGATTTATGATAAAAACATCCTGAAGATAGATTTTATACATCGTTTGACATGTTTCTACAAACTGTAATGTGACTTTTTTTACTTTTCGTCTGGACTTGCATTTGCATTTGGATTACTGGACAAAAAGGACATCAATTATGGACTTTATCGAACAAAATGAACATTTATTGTGGAACTGGGATTCCTAGGAGTGCATTCCGATGAAGATCAATAAAGGTAAGTCAATATTTATAACACTATTTCTGAGTTTTGTGACACCTCTCCTCGGTTGGAAAATGGCTGTATGTTTTTCTGTGGCTAGGCGCTGACCTAACATAATTGCATGGTGTGCTTTTACTGTAAAACTGACACAGCGGTTGCATTAAGGAGAAGTTTATCTTTAATTGTATGTTTAATACTTGTATCTTTCATCAATGATGAGTATTTCTGTAATTTGATGTGGCTCTCTGCACTTTCACCGGATGTTTGTTTGAGACAATGCATTTCTGAATATAACGCACCAATTTCAAATGAGGTTTTTGGACATAAATATGAACTTTATCGAACAAAACACACATTTATTGTCTAACATGTCTAACATGTCCTGGGAGTGCCATCCGGTGAAGATCATCAAAGGTTAGTGATTCATTTTAAAGCTATTTCTTTCTTTTGTGACACCTTTCCTTCTTTGGAAAATGGCGGTATGTTTTTCTGTGGCTAGGCGCTGACCTAACATATTCGAAAGGTGTGCTTTTGCCGTAAAGCTTTTTTGAAATCAGACACTGTAGCTGGATTAACAAGAAGTGTATCTTTAAAATGGTGTATAATACTTGTATGTTTGAGGAATTTTAATTATGAAATTTCTGTTGTTTTGAATTTGGCGCCCTGCAATTTCACTGGCTGTTGTTGAGGTGCATCCCACATATCCTAGAGAAGTTAAACATGTATTCATTTTTCTCTTTCCTTTTCAAGTCAATATGTTTTTAGGTTTTGTGGAACATAAGAATGATCATTGTTCCAGAAGAGGGACTGATGTATATTCACTAATTGATTTGAGAATGTTTTAGTATGGTTAAAACTGTAGAAATGCATTAGGAGTAATTCTCATGCTAGTCGCTGTAGGGACAGTAATTGAAGGAGGCTATGGGTATGGGCCATGTTGGTAGTAGCAGGGGTTATTTTAGTAGCATTGTTGGGATATCAGTTTATGAGGACTTCTGCCACATGGCTTTATAACTGGGAGGCCGATGGGAGTACAGGGGGGCCTGTTATTTAAATATCACAAATTAGTGATCTTGCCATAAGAGGAGAGTCTATGTTGTCAGGAAATGACCCATGTGTATATCCTCAGGTGAAAGCAAAGATAACCAAGGGCACGGGCTGAATTCTGGAGATTGAGTGAACATCAAGATTCACCAGACGGCGGGTGTTGGGACAGCGTTGATCTGGTCCACACACAGTACTCCTTACAGCACCTACAGCGGTAAAGATTGTCATGCCTTTCCTCACTGGGTGCATAGTTCTCACGAGAAGTAAAGTCCAGCGGCATAATGGGTGAGCTTGAAGACACCGTGACAGAGGAAGCGGAGCTAAAGAGAGAGAGAAACTACATTCCACTGTAGACAAATATGCAGATGAGTTGGGTCTAGGAGCGACTTTATACATCATAGTTGGGTTGGGTTAGCTGCTTTATTGGTTAATGCATCATGTGAAAGAGGATAGATGTTGGGGTAATTGTACTCTAAACAACCTTTTGAAGGCATCAATGTGAGAGCATATACAGTGCTGAGTTACCTCAAGAGGATGTAGCATTGATTTGCTTCACTTTCTCGTTCATACTGGGGAGGCAGAATCAAATATATCGCCTGAATATCCAGAGAGTCCAGGGATAGGGAGGAGTGACATGCCTGTTGCTCCTGATGACATATCTACTCTGGCAGATACCTCATCTGATTATCCAGAGTCCAGGGATGGGGAGGAGTGACATGCCTGTTGCTCCTGATGACATATCTACTCTGGCAGATACCCCTGACAGAGGCGTTGTCCAAGGGGATGGAGAATGGGAAGGAGACTTCCCTACCATCAACTTCTCTGCCCTCACATGGACTTCCTAACAGACAGTGGAAACCAGGACAGATGAAGAATGGTAGAATGGCCTTGACAGCAACAGCGGCAAACATAGAAGAAATGGTAAAATCACTGCCCACTAGCACTAGTACACCAACTAAGACAATGGCGAAACCACAAAAAAGTGGGTTACTGCAGAAAATCTGGCCATCTGTTATCAACTGGGGTAGCCACAATGAAGAAACTACCCCAGAATCAAACATTGACCCAAAATTGAGAAAATAAACAAAAAATGTCTGGTATTAGTGGGCTCAGTGAGCCATAAAAAATACAATAAACATAGAAGGGACAATTGTATACTGTGTAGCAAATCCCCCATGACAGGTATATTAATAGTACCTGAACCTGCAACGTTTAAGGTTTGTGCAAATGGTGCAAACTAGATGATGTGAAACTTTGACATTTTCATCAAGCTGACACAATTTTCTGTGCCATGTGCAAAAAGGGGACTGCCCCTTGTGTTGGGATGGGGAATGTGTTTAAAGTATACACATAGTATAACAGAATATAACCATGTACTCAATGTAACAGTTGCTGAATGATAAATTATGTTAGACCTTCTGACCTTCTAGACCTTCTGTTCGCCTAGACATGTATGTGACATAGGGTTTTCAAGTTGCAAGAGTCCATGGACTTGCGACTAAACAGTTGTTAGAGGTGTCTGTGAGGGAGGGCCATATGTTTATTTGTCATATTGAGAACAACGTTATACGGGTTTATGAAGTTAAGTTTATTATCTTTTAAGTTTTTCTTGTTTTTCTTATATTTTCCATAACTGAGAACCTCGGGCAAGGTTAAGAAATGCATGCCATGCTTTTACACTGTATGTTAAAGGACAAACTGGCTTGAGGAGGAATCTTTTACTTCCTTCTAGCTATGTGAGGGGATATATTTGGTCCTGCCTCCCCAGTATGAATGAGAAAGTGAAGCAAAGTTTGATAAGGTTTAAGGGAGGCAGATTGTCTCCTTAGCAACATAGAAGGTGCTTCCCTTCTCACTTGTACTGGAACAAACTTTAAGGTTTGGGACTTATTAAGCCCCAGAGGAGGGATATATTAGAAATGTTCCAGTACATATGTGTCCATTACACATTTCATAGTAGTCAGGAGGATAAGTGCACTCTATATGTGTGTCCAGGTCATTAGACACCATTAGACATGCACCTGTCTGCGGAGTGGGCATGTCTGGTTATTTTTGTTCCATTGCTATGGCCTAATATTTACTGTTGCTATGGTTACACCTATTTTCTAGAACATGTGTGCCCATTATACATCTTGGAGTGGTCAGCAGAATAGGTGCGCTCTGTATGTGTGGCTAGGTCATTGGGCACCATTGGACATGCACCTGACTGGGGAGTGGACATGTCTGTTTATTTTTGTACCATTGCTAAGGCTCTAATATTTCTATGCCCTAATATGAAACCAAACTAAAAATTAGTGCAAGGCAAAAAGATAACGGTGGCTAAATGCCAGAGGGGATGACTCATTAACATAAAGAGGAGTTACTATGTGTGTGAAGTAAGGATGAAATCTATATAAAAAGTGTGTGCCAAGGCTGGAAAGTGAGTTGTTTCATGAACCAGCTCGGCATATATTACTTTGTAATAAAGTCTAATTGAACTCACAGGCTCCGGAATTTGAGAAATATTATTGACTGAATATTTCCACGACAGCGTCAGAGCCGGTGTAGTAGGATTCAATCGTAGTCCTGTATTGACGCTTTGCCTGATTGATGGTTCGTCTGAGGGTGTAGCGGGATTTCTTATAAGCATCCAGATTAGTGTCCTACTCCTTGAAAGCGGCAGCTTTAGCCTTTAGCTCGTTGCGGATGTTGCCTGTAATCCATGGCTTCTGGTTGGGATATGTACGTACGATTACTGTGGGGACAATGTCGTCGATGCACTTATTGATGAAGCCGTTGACTGAGGTGGTATACTCCTCAATACCATTGGATGAATCCCGGAACATATTCCAGTCTGCTAGCAAAACAGTCCTGTAGTGTAGCATCTGGGTCAGATTTGCCAAATGGAAGGTGAGGGAGAGCTCTGTATGCGTGTCTGTGTGTCGAGTAAAGATGGTGTAGAGTTTTTTTTCCCTCTGGTTGCACATGTGACATGCAAGTAGAAATTATGTCAAATGGATTCAAGTTTGCCTGCATTAAAGTTAAAGCTTATGACCTTATACAGCTCGTTGAGTGCGGTCTTCGTGCCAGCATCAGTTTATGGTGGTAAATAGACGGCTACGAATAATATAGATGAGAACTCTCTTGGTAGATGGTGTGGTCTACAGCTTATCATGAGGTACTCTACCTCAGGCGTGCAATACCTCGAGACTTCTTTAATATTAGACATCGCGCACCAGCTGTTATTGACAAATAGCACAGTTGGTTCGGAGCCCGAAAAACGGCAACCATCCCCTCTGGCGCTAACGGTTTCATTCTTTTAAGCCAGCACTTTGTGTGAATGGTCTGAGGTGCCAGAGTAATGTGTGTGTGTGTGTTCAGTTCAGAGGCAGTGGTGGGGCTTCACTCTGATCCCTGTTTCCTTTCTATGCTGTTCCTCTCATTATTTTCACCAGCCCTCCATAGAGGAGCAGAGAGGTAGAAACACACCGCTCCCCATCTGACACACAAAAAGGGCGAGGAGGAATAACAGTGAGAGGACAAAATACACACACAGACACATTTAATATAACAACACACACACAAGCACAACCTGCCTGGTATTTACTGAGTTAACTAGGTTGCTGCTGGAGGTGGGTGGGAGGGCTGAGAAAGCCCTGTATCTTGCTGTCTCTGTGCCTGGGCCTCCCATCAAGCCCTGCACACCCACTGACACCGCCACACCCTATCTCGCGCTATGCATTATTAAACAAATATAATGTTAAATAAATATGCTATGGTATAACTTAACCAGGTCAACCCTTTGTAGTGCAGCATGGCTGTGCCTGCAGATGAAATGTGATCATGGGGTGAGCTACGTATGGTTGTCATGGAGACAGATGTGATGATGCAAGCTGAACCAGTAATACAATGCAAATGTGCTTCCTGCTCTGGATGGAATGGAGGAAGACAGAGGGGAGGTGTCAGAGGAGGAGACAAGTTTACCTTATTCTACTGGATTAAGAGCCACAGCCCCAGGGTACAGGAGACAATGAGAATGCACAGGAAATGCACACACTAACACTCACACAGGGGGAGAGGAGAGGAAACAGTGCAGGGTAAAATACACCGGCATATTAAAGCATCCTCAAATATACACCTAACCCCCCCCCCCCCCCTGTGGCCTGGACAAGGCCGGAGCTGGACACAGTGGACACTGCCAGTCTGAACACAAAAACTAATGGAATTACACTGGCATACACTGGCATACGACACACTGGGCAGAGCTGGGCCTGCCACGCTAGCAAAGCCTGACATCTAACTCTGGACAACTGGAGAGGAGGGAGAGGGAAAGAAAGGGAGAAAAAGAGAGAGAGACAGAGAGAGCGTGAGAGAGAGAGAGACTGACATAGTCAAGAGAGAGCAGAGGAAGGAATGGAAGGAAATAAAGATAAATAAAAAAAGAGACAGGCTGAAAAAGAACACAGGAAATGGAAGAAAGGAGACGGGATAAGGACAGAGGAGAAAGGAGACAGAATAAGGACAGAGGAAAATGGAGACAAAATAAGGACAGAGGAGAAAGGAGACAGAATAAGGACAGAGGATAAAGAGACAGAATAAGGACAGAGGATAAAGAGACAGAATAAGGACAGAGGATAAAGAGACAGAATAAGGACAGAGGATAAAGAGACAGAATAAGGACAGAGGAGAAAGAGACAGAATAAGGACAGAGGATAAAGATACAGAATAAGGACAGAGGATAAAGAGACAGAATAAGGACAGAGGATAAAGAGACAGAGTAAGGACAGAGGATAAAGAGACAGAATAAGGACAGAGGAGAAAGGAGACAGAATAAGGACAGAGGAGAAAGGAGACAGAATAAGGACAGAGGATAAAGAGACAGAATAAGGACAGAGGAGAAAGAGACAGAATAAGGACAGAGGATAAAGAGGCAGAATAAGGACAGAGGAGAAAGAGACAGAATAAGGACAGAGGATAAAGAGACAGAATAAGGACAGAGGATAAAGAGACAGAATAAGGACAGAGGATAAAGAGACAGAATAAGGACAGAGGATAAAGAGACAGAATAAGGACAGAGGAGAGAGAGACAGAATAAGGACAGAGGAAAAAGAGACAGAATAAGGACAGATGAGAAAGGAGACAGAATAAGGACAGAGGATAAAGAGACAGAATAAGGACAGAGGAGAAAGGAGACAGAATAAGGACAGAGGAGAAAGGAAGTACATAGAAAGAAAAGAGACACTGAAAGGAAAGACTAGTGAAGAACAGTCCATCAGTCATTATTCTCTCTCTCTCTCTCTCTCTCTCTCTCTCTCTCTCTGTCTCTCTCTTCAGACAGAGAGGTGACTGTGATAGACAGCATCTGTCTGGGTATAAACCTGCCAAATCAAATCAAACAAAAATCAAATAAAAATTGCATTTGTCACATGCTTGGTAAACAACAGGTGTAGACAAACAGTGAAATGCTTACATGCGAGTCCTTCCCAACGATGTAGAGAGAACAATAGAAAAATAATAACCATCACCTGGGACAGTCACCTGGGAGAGGACGTCTAGCTCGCTAACAACACAACACGCCATTGGTTGTTTGTCCCTTGCCTGTCCCCTGATTGAATAGATGGTCACTTTAATAAAAGACAGACAGCAAGAGCAACAGGTAATAAAACATTTAAAACTGACAGAGGAGTATATATATCAAATATCAAATAAAACTAGATGAACTCTCTGCCTCTGATTAACAGGTGTCATCCATGGTTCAAAGCTAAAACACACCACACACCTCTCCTCCCCTGTCCTCCCCCTCTCCTTCCTTTCCCTTCCCTAACCCCCCTCCCTCCCTCCCCTCCCTTACTCTTTTCTCTCAGAGAGGATGTGTCCACCAGTGTAACAGTGTGAGCCAGGCGTCTTGGTTGTTACATAATGTCCAACATTGGATTAACTCCATTCAGTCTGTCTGCCTGGAGCTGAACTGCTTCTCATAGGACCAGGTTTTGTAGTGAAACAAAAACCATTAAACATATCTGAACGGGCCTTCAAATAAGACTGCTGCTCACTCATACATGCTTTATGCATCCACATGGACAGGAGACATACACACAGGCTAGTGGGCTAGACTCCATCCAGTGTTGGGTCTTGTTGGACACACTTGTGTCTATGAAGACCAGAGCAGCAGAAGCAGCAGCACCTGAATGGATCTAATAACTGTGGCTAGCAGGAGACCAGATTACAGGGCCAATCATGGGCTCTGTACACACCGCCAGGACCTCAGACTTATTGCCTATAAAGCTGCAATATACAGCAGCCAGCAAAACAGTTGTAATCTGGCCCAAATCAAATTGTATCAGCCGGCTGGAATTACGCTGAGACAAGGAGCTCACAGGAGATTTCCATCAGGGTAGAATGGCTCAGCTCAGCAGGCACGGGAAACAATGGAGGGACGAGGTCATACCGGGATGTGTGTGTGTGTGTGTGTGTGTGTGTGTGTGTGTGTGTGTGTGTGTGTGTGTGTGTGTGTGTGTGTGTGTGTGGTGCTGTTGAGACTACACCACATCCAATCTCCACATCAATCAGCACACAGTGTCTGAGAGGGTATATAGACAGATAGACAGCAGCCATAATAACAGACTCAGACCCATTCCTCCACCATAGACCCTGTCTGGAGGATATTGGGGTCAGAGGTCAAACTGAGAGGGGAGGAGGGGAGAGGAGGAGAAGAGGGACCTTATGCTTGGGTGGCTGCCCAACAAGAGCTGGTTGGATATGGTCACACTCCAAAGGTCAGGAGAGGCTGTGAAGGAAAAGCTCTGAGTCACACACTCCATGCTGCTGGTGACAGTCACTGTTCCTGTCAGTGTCTGTCGTGGTGACAGCAGATGGGTGTGCTTTAATTGGCCCTTTACAGACATAATTTCAAACATCAAGCACATGGAAACAGAATGAAAGAGGTCAAAAAGCTTCAGAGAAAAGCATTCAGCAGTCCAATAGATACGAGTAGATGCTGGGGACACAGGAGTTGGCTATAATAATATAAATCTACTGTTGTAAGCCTACTGTGGGTCCATACTGTGGTGGCCGTCCCAGCAGGCCGTGCGGTGCGCGTGTTCTGTGTGCATGCTGTACAGCGGCGGAGGCTGCAGGCGTAGACAATCATGGTCAGAGGATAATTAAATGCTTCTTAAAAGATTTAAACATGCTGTTTTCTAAAGCTCAATACCATATCGTTTATTGTTGCATTCTAGGAGGGAAGCAGCAGTGAGAATATGCATTAACGCTACTGGTGGTGTGTCTGTGACAGCGCGTGTGTGTGTCTGTGTGTATGTGCTGGGCGGTGAGGTAGGGGTGTGGTGCGTCTCAGGATTGGATTATACACACACACCTTTTCTTGGTTGACATGTTACAATTATCAGGTGTGATACAGAATCAATTCCTGTACAGAGAGCATTGTGTAAAACTGCTGAGAAAGTGGCACAGAGCAGTACTGTAATGTTGCTGTGAAGTAAACTGTGTGAGAAACATCAAGCAGTCCAAAGCATCTGGGTGTTTACAGCACACCTTCATGTTCCCCTCAATAACCCAGTATTCAGTGTGTGGTCTGAGAGATAAAATAGCTCTAATAATTTTGTCTAGTGAACTGTAGCTAAACCCCCACAATGCACTGCCTGGTGATTGACAGGGAAGCCACAGCTGCACAGCACTGGTGGACCACTGCGGGGCAGACGCTATGTATGGGAAGGGGCTGGAGTTCAAACTCAGTGGCCTCGCCTTGGGGTACCGAAAAATCCCCCCTATACCCGCACCATACCCCCATCACAGACCACCTCGGCTCCAAGTCTGGACAGCCAGTGCCATAGACCTAAAGGCTAGAAGCTCTAGTGCACTAAGAGTCATCACATTTCAATCAGAGAGAGAGGGGGGGGGGTCCAACTTGTGTAACCCGCAGGTACAAGGAAATGGAACCTCACATGCCACCTCTAGGAGCATCTCTCCCTTCACCCCTTTCTTCTTCCTCACTGTCCCTCTTACTCTTTCTCTACCCCTTCCTCTCACTCTCTCTCCTCTCTCCATTGCTCCAGACCACGAGAAGTGATTTGCAGCAGCAATCCGTTGCTAATTCCCGCTCAGTGTTCATGAAAAATGTAGAATGCTGAGACTTTGGGGAAATGGAGATTGGCGCCGGGCCCTTCACAAGCTTAGCATTAATGGGACATTATTTTCACCCCCCCAGACCCTCTCCTTTTTCCCTCCTTCCCCTCCATCTCTACCACATCACTCGCTTTCTCCCTCTCTCTGTCACATGCTCTTATGATTCATTACAGGCAAAAAACATACACATTTAGCCGAAACAAATTTGGTGGTGCTTTTCCACTTGTATTTCCTTCTCTCTCTCTTTCTCTCTTAATAAGGGGCTTTCTCTCTCAATAAGGGGCTTTCTCTCTCCATTGGGGGCCTTTAATACAAGGACTTTGCTCAACCTCCGGGCCACCACCACAGCCCTCACCCTTTCTCCAGCCTCCTGCCCCTTGCATCACCAGCCCAACAAAATACATTACTATTCCATTAGTCAGTGGAATATTAGGAGCTCAAACAATCCACTCAGCTTTGAGATGAGGATACTGGAAACTGATTATGACTCTGTGTGTTAGTCTGAGTGTGTGTGTGTGTGTGTGTGTGTGTGTGTGTGTGTGATTACACATACCACCAGTCACACATGTTCCAAACCAATAAAACAACATAACTAAGATTTGTATCTTCAAAATGACATTCAGACGCCGGATCCAGAGCTAAATAGATGTAATGGAGAATGTCAGGCAGGAAGTGCCCGCACGGGGGAAGACAAATGTTGTCAACCACTAATATCCCAACAAGTAATACTAGGCGCTTATGAGATGGTAATAATATCACAATAATACGATCAGGACAATTCACTGCCAGCCTCATGCATATCCTTCCTCCCCAGGAGGCCGCTAGTCCCCAATCCACGTCCCTGTCACTATAGCAACGCTAACAGTGCGCCCAACTTCAAAGACATATGTAGTTTCAGACTTCCAACAGCCAGAGGGAGTGGTGAGAATATTCCGGTGCGGGCGCTAGCTGGCAGGCAGCTGATGATGAATTATAAAAATATCCAGGAAGGTTACGGTGTGGATCGAACCATTCCTGGGGGGAGAATGGAGGAGAGGTGGATCGAACCACTCTGCTAGCGTTCCTGGTGGGAGGTGGACCGAACCACTCCACTCACTCTACTGGGGGAGAACAGAGAAGAGGAGAGGAAGAGAGGGAGAATGGTGTGTTCTTTCCCCTCTACTCACTATCTTTCTCTCTTGTTTGCCTCTGACATGTCTCTCTTCCTCTCTCTCTCCCTCTCTTTCTTTGCCTATCTTTTCCTCTTCTCTCCATCCCTTTTTCTCTCTCTCTCCCTCTTTCTCCTGTACTGTGTGTTCAGTGACAGCTATATACACTGAGTATTGTATTTCCATGACTGACCAGGTGAATCCAGGTGAAAGCTATGATCCCTTATTGATGTCACATGTTAAATCTACTTCAACTAGTGTAGATGAAGGGGAGGAGACAGGTGAAAGAAGGATGTTCAAGCCTTGAGACATTTGAGACATGGATTGTGTATGTGTACCATTCAGAGTTTGAATGGGCAAGACAAAATACATAACTGCTTTTGAACGAGATATGGTATCTGGTATGGCCAGGCGCATCAGTTTGAGTGTGTCAAGAACTGCAATGCTGCTGGGTTTTTCACACTTAACAGTTTCCTGTGTGTATCAAGAATGGTCCACCACCCAAAACACATACATCCAACTTTTATTTTACTTTTTTTACCCCATTTTCGTGGTATCCAATTGCTAGTTACAGTCTTGGCTCATCTCTGCAACTCCCGTGCGGACTCGGGAGCGGGCCGTGCGTCCTCCGAAACACAACCCAACCAGGTCGAGAGCCGTGCGTCCTCCGAAACACAACCCAACCAGGTCGAGAGCCGTGCGTCCTCCGAAACACAACCCAATCAGGTCGAGAGCCGTGCGTCCCCCGAAACACAACCCAACCAGGTCGAGAGCCGTGCGTCCTCCGAAACACAACCCAACCAGGTCGAGAGCCGTGCGTCCCCCGAAACACAACCCAACCAGGTCGAGAGCCGTGCGTCCTCCGAAACACAACCCAACCAGGTCGAGAGCCGTGCGTCCTCCGAAACACAACCCAACCAGGTCGAGAGCCGTGCGTCCTCCGAAACACAACCCAATCAGGTCGAGAGCCGTGCGCCCTCCGAAACACAACCAAACCAGGTCGAGAGCCGTGCGTCTTCCGAAACACAACCCAATCAGGTCGAGAGCCGTGCGTCCTCCGAAACACAACCCAACCAAGCCGCACTGCTTCTTGACAAAATCCCCACTTAACCAGGAAGCCAGCCGCACCAATGTGTCAGAGGAAACACCATACAACTGGCATCCATGCCAGTGTGCACTGCGCCCGGCCCGCCACAGGAGTTGCTAGTGCACAATGGGACAAGGACATCCCTAACTGATTGTTTTGACTGAGTTTGAGCCTGTGGATTACTGAAGAAAACGAGCTAACAAAACGGAGGTTTTTGGATATAAAGAGACTTCATCAAACAAAAGGAACATTTATTGAGTAAATGAATGTCTTCTGATTGCCAACATATGAAGATCATCAAAGGTAAGGTATTAATTTTATCTCTATTTCTGAGTTTTGTAACACTTCTGCTTGGCTGGTTACTGTTTGTAATAATTTGTCAACTGGGCTATGTTCTGGGCTAGGTATGTTCTGGGCTAGGTATGCTTTCGCCGAAAAGCATTTTAAAAATATGACACTGTGGTTGGATTAACAAGAAGTTCATCTTTAAACCTATGTAAAATATGTTTTGTTTTCTGAATTTTTATAATGAGCATTTCTGTAATTTAATTTGGCGCTCTGCAACCTCACTGGATGTTGGCCAGATGGGCACGTACCCTAGAGAGGTTAACACATTAACAACACCTTCACACAACAAACACCAAAACCACAGTGACTCCACCCTACACCCAACCATCTCATCTGCGATCCCCAACACAGGCAAAGGCAGTAACTGTGAACATGGCCTGTTATCTGAGTCGTAGGGTCAGATAACAGTTGGTAATTCAGTAATTCAGCCATTATGAAATGGCATTTATATATTTCCAAATTGCATTAGGTATTACATTTTTATTTTGTGCTCATATGTAAATACACTGGGTGTAATTTTATTTATATATGAATATATTAAGATAAATGGGTGGAAAAGAGTTACTAGAGGTCTTCACAGGTCCACCTGTACCCGAATAACCCACACCCGATCTGGGACCTGACCGGGTCTGGATCCAGAATTCTAAATAATGTCACAGGTCCAGGTCGGATCTGATATGATTGTCACAGGACTCGGGTAGAGGTTGACCGATTAATCGGAATGGTCCAATGGGATTGGAACCAGGTGTGAAGAAAGACAAAATCAAATCAATGGAAATGGATCTAGTGATGGCTAGAAGGCCGGTGACGTCGACCGCCGAACACCGCCCGAACAAGGAGAGGGACCGACTTCGGTGTAAGTCGTGACAGCGGTGCCTGTTCATTTATCATTGAATCACAGCCTACTTCGCCAAACGGGTGATTTAACAAGCGCATTCGCGGGAAAAAAGCGCTGTCGTTGCACCAATGTGTACCTAACCATAAACATCAATGACTTTCTTAAAATCAATACACAAGTACATATTTTTAAACCTCCATATTTAGTTAATATTGCCTGCTAACATGAATTTATTTTAACTAGGGAAATTGTGTCACTTCTCTTGCACTCTGTGCAACAGAGTCAGGGTATATGCAGCAGTTTGGGCCGCCTGACTCATTGCAAACTGTGTGAAGACCATTTCTTCCTAACAAAGACCGTAATTAATTTGCAAGAATTGTAAATAATTATGACATCAAATTTAAGGTTGTGCAATGTAACAGCAACATTTAGACTTGGGGATGCCAGCGGTTAGATAAAATATGGAACGGTTCCGTATTTCGATGAAAGAATAAACAATGGTTTCTGGATTTGACCATATTAATGACCAAAGGCTCGTATTTCTGTGTGTTATTATATTATAATTAAGTCTATGATTTGATAGAGCAGACTGACTGAGCGGTGGTAGGCAGCAGCAGGCTCGTAAGCATTCATTCAAACAGCAATTTCTTGCATTTGCCAGCAGCTCTTCGCTGTGCTTCAAGCATTGCACTGTTTATGACATCAAGCCTATCAACTCCCAAGATTAGGCTGGCAATACTAAAGTACCTATTAGAACATCCAATAGTCAAAGGTATATGAAATACAAATGGTATAGAGAGAAATAGTCCTATAATAACTACAACCTAAAACTTCTTACCTGGGAATATTGAAGACTCGTGTTAAAAGGAACCACCAGCTTTCATATGTTCTCATGTTCTGAGCAAGGAACTTAAACTTTAGCTTTCTTACATGGAACATACTGCACTTTTACTTTCTTCTCCAACAATTTGTTTTTGCATTATTTAAACCAAATTGAACATGTTTCATTATTTATTTGAGACTAAATTGATTTTATTGATGTATTGCATTTAGTTAAAGTAAGTGTTCATTCCGTATTGTTGTAATTGTCATTCTTACAAATATATATGTAAAATTGGTCCTCCATTAATCGGTATCGGTGTTGAAAAATCTTAATCGGTCGACCTCTAGTCTCGAGAATGTGTAATTTTAACTAACTTGTCCAGAAGGGCCCTTACAGATCCGAACGTGACTGTTGCAGTAGATAGATAGAGAGATAGAGATAGATAGAGAGATAGAGATAGATAGATTGAGAGAGAGAGAGAGAGAGAGAGAGAGAGAGAGAGAAATGTGATCATTTATACTGCTGATCTTGCTTTTCACAAGAGTGGAGCGTGGCGCGTATAGCTTGTTGTTGGCCAATCATAAGCCACCAAAGTGGCAGTAGACTACAGTCATAGAGCCTTGCTTCATGTGTGGCAAATGTTAGGAGATATCTAATCAATGGAAGATGGATGTCACGACTTCCGCCGAAGTCGGTCCCCCTCCTTGTTTGGGTGACGTTCGGCGGTCGACGTCACCGGCCTTCTAGCCATCGCCGATCCACTTTTCATTTTCCATTTGTTTTGTCTTTGTTTTACACACCTGGTTTCAATTCCCCAAGTTACATGTTCATTATTTAACCCTCTGTTTTCCCCATGGTTTTTGTGCGTGTTTGTTTGTTGTATTTACGGTCCGTATTGTGGGCTCTGTGTTGTCGACTTGTATTTGAAAGTCTCAAGTAAATTTACGTGTATTACTCATTTCTGTTGTTCTGCACCTGACTCCTCTGCACCAGCTACACCCAGACCTATTACAATGGAATTCAATCAACGGAAATTAAATGATGAAACTGCACAACCAAAAAATTTCCACACAAGCTGTCAGAAACCATCTCAGGGAAGCTCATCTGCATGCTATTTTCCTCAGCAGGGTCTTGACCTGACTGCAGTTCGACGTCGTAACAGACTTCAGTGGGCAAATGCTCACCTTCAATGTCCATTGGTATGCTGGAAAAGTGTGCTCTTCACGAATGAATGTTTCAACTCTACCGGGCAGATGGCAGACAGTGTGTATGGCGTTGTGTGGGCAAGCGGATTGCTTATGCCAACGTTGTGAACAGAGTGCCCCATGGTGGTGGTGCGGTTATGGTATGGGCAGGCATAAGCTATGGACAACGAACACAATTGCATTTTATCAATGGCAATTTGAATGAACAGTGATACCGTGACGAGATCCTGAGGCCCATTGTTGAGCCATTCATCCACCGCCATCACCTCATGTTTCAGCATGATAATGCACTTCCCCACATTGCAAGGATCTATACACAATTCCTGGAAGCTAAAAATGTTCTTCCATGGCCTGCATACTCACCAGACGTGGTCGACGTGTATGACAGTGTTCCAGTTCCTGCCAATATCCAGTATCTTTGCACAGCCATTGAAGAGGAGTGGGACAACAGTCCACAGGCCACAATCAACCGCCTGATCAACTCTATGCGAAGGAGATGTGTCACGCTTGTCACGTTCGTTGAAATGAGCGGACCAAGGTGCAGCATGGTAGGCGTACATTTTTCTTTGATTTAAATGACAGCGAAAAAACAACAAAATCCAAAACGAACGTGAAGCTACATGCAGTGCAGAAAGCAACTACACACAAACAAGATCCCACAATCTAAGGTGGGAAAAAGGGCTGCCTAAGTATGATCCCCAATCAGAGACAACGATAAACAGCTGCCTCTGATTGGGAACCATACTAGGCCAACAAAAATACAGAAACATAGATTTTCCCACCCAAATCACACCCTGACCTAACCAAATAGAGAATAAACAAGGCTCTCTAAGGTCAGGGCGTGACAACGCTGCATGAGGCAAATGGTGGTTACCCCAGATACCGACTGGCTTTCTGATTCAAGCCCCTACCTTTTTTTAAAGGTATCTGTGACCAAAATATGCATATCTGTGTTCCCAGTCATGTTAAATCCATAGACAAGGGCCTAATGAATTTATTTAAATTGACTGAATTCGTTATATAAACTGTAACTCAGTAAAATCTTAGAAATTGTTGCATGTTGCGTTTATATTTTTCTTCAGTATAAATGGATAGACAATGTATTCCATTGAGACCATTTCAGCCATTACCGGGGTGTGTTTAACAGGTCATTACAAACATTTCCGCGGTCATAATGTTAACGGGAAAAAATGACAGGCACAAGAAAGAGCATGAAAGAGTCCCAGGAGTAAAATGAAAGCAATCAATCCAGCGAGATTTAAGTGACAAGTGGATTTTGCACCCCTCAAACACAGGAAATAGATGGCTGAAAAAAAGACTGACTCAGGCGGGCGGGGCAAGCACGTTGCCAATATGGGCCCCACTTTAACATTAAAACCCTCTTACACACATACACACATGTTCACACACACACACACACTTTTTCTCATTCTTTCTTTCTCCCCTCTTTTTTTCTCTCTCTCTTCTTCAAGTCTATTCTCCATGATCTGAGTGGGTGTTACAGTCCACTATTCACCTCCCTACCTCTCCCCCTCTCCTCTCTTCCCCTCTCCTTTCCACTCCTCCTTCTCTCCACCTCTCCTCTCCCCTGGTGTGAGGGGTAGTAGAGAGGTGCCATTGAAGCTGAGCTATGTTTGATTAACAAGGTTCATCCCTCTCTGTTTCCCTTTTCCCTCACTCTGAAAATATAGTGTGTGTATGCGTGTGCGTGTGCGTGCGTGTGCGTGTGTGTACGTGTGCGTGTGTGTGTGCATGAAAATGTAATAAGAAGAACATTAGAAGTAAGCATACTATATACAGGGTCAGTTCCAATACCATATTTACAATGTGCAGGGCTACTGGAGTGATAAATGTAGATATGTACAGGGGTAAGGTGACCAGGCATCAGGATATATGACAAACAGAGTAGCAGCAGTGTATAGGATGATTTTATGTGAGCTTGTGGGGGTGTGTGTAGAGTCTGTATAAATGAGTGTGCATGTTATGTGTGTGTGAGAAAATGAAGTGAATGTGTGTGTGTGTGTGTAGAGTCCTGTGAGTGTGCATAGAGTGCAAAAATATAAATAAAATACAAGGGTCAACTCAGATAGTCTGTGGAGCCATTTTGTTAGCTATTTAGCAGTCTTATGTCTCGGGGATAGAATCCGTTCAAGAGCCTGTTGGTGTCATACTTGATGCACCGATACCGCTTGCCTTGCGGAAGCAGAGAGAACAGTCTATGGTTTGGGTGGCTGGAGTCTTTAACGATTTTCCAGGCCTTCCTTTCACACTGCCAGATATAGAGGTCCTGGATGGGAGGGAGCTCAGCCCCAGTGATGCAGCGCCATGCGATTGAGGGCGGTGCTGTTGCCTTACCAAGCAGTGATGCAGCCAGTCAAGATGCTCTCAATGGTGCAGCTGTAGAACCTTTTGAGGATTTGACGGCAAATACCCAAACTTTTCGGCATCCTGAGGGGCAAGAGGCACTGTCGAGCCTTCTTCACGACTGTGCGTGTGGGTCATTTTAAGTCCTTAGTGATTTGGACACAGAGGAACTTGAAGCTCTTTATCCACTCCAGTGCAGCCCCGACAGACAATGTAGGAAAAACAGAGGAGAGGGAGGGAAGGAGGGAGAGAGAGCGAGAGGGAATGGGAGAGAGAGAGAGAGAGAGAGAGAGAGAGAGAGAGAGAGAGAGAGGGGTAATTCTGTTTTTATTATTTTGTTTCATGAAAGTCTGAGACCACCACAGTCGGGGTATCACACCAACATGTATGTGTGGAAGGAGGGAGTTTTGTGTCTGTGTGTGACTAACACTATCTAAGATTTGAACTTCACCTTTGATGACACCTTGTGATTCAAAGGCATCAGAGCCCACTTCTGCCTCACCTCTAACCTGTCCCCCTTTTCTCTCTCCCACTCTTTCCACATGGTTACCCCTTTACTCCCAGTCAGAGAACAGAGAAGGCTGACTGCTTCACTGGCTGTCAGTGGAGGAGAGGAGAGCAGGGCAACATGTACTGACTGAAACAGCAAGTAGGCAGAGTGTGAAATCCCAGACTAGACTAGAAGAATGGGTTTCACTGGAGCCCAGACTCAGGTGTCAGGTCTGGAAGCTGCTGTCACAAGCTGGAGAAACCAACAACCACTGGTAGTTAATGATATCATTGAGGTAAAAGTGACTAAAGTAATTCCCATGTTTGAGTCAAACTCCAAAGGGTTCTGCAGTGTGCACGCACCCAGCACAATCAGAACAATAACATGCCAGTTCCCCGACCCTCCGTTCCACCAGTAGGGAGATGACAGGAGCTTCAGACCCAACATCAAACAGACGAGAGAAACATGGTTCTGGCTGCCTCCTGACACACACACACACACACACACACACACACACACTCTGGCTAGGAGGGAACGCCTGAGCGTTCTAGAAACAAAATACACCAAAATACATATTAGAATTCAGTCTATATTTTTGTACGGTTGGAAATGATCCAGAATAATCAAGGTCCCGGAGCAGCCCTGGGATGAAAGCATGTCAAACGATGAGCTGTGATATGCCTGGTAGTTTAGTGGTGATGTGTAGTGGTGACGTGTAGTTGTGACGTGTAGTGGTGATGTGTAGTGGGGGCTGAGACTGAGCCACTCTGGAAACACACACCGACACATCAATGCAATCTCTCATTTACAAAAAACACTTTCATGATGGAGGTTCAGAGACATCGAGATGACAGGGAAGGAGAGATGGATGGAGAGGGGGAATGCTGGAAGAGATAGAAATAGAGGGACAATGTTTAGAGAGTAAGGGAATGGCCTCAGAGAAAGGGAGAGAGATAGAGACAGACAGCATTCTGTCCCACATATGCCCCCCTAGGCACAACTACGTCAACATAACCAACAAAAACTGGTCACAACTCCTGCAGCTCTGCCGCACGCTGGGTACGTACATAGTCATTGGTAGGCTTCAAGGGGACTCCTATGGTAGGTAAATCTATAGCTCATCTATTGGCAGTAGTACTGTAGACTACTTTATCACTGACCTCAACCCAGAGTCTCTCAGAGAGTTCACAGTCAGCCCACTGACACCCTTATCAGATCACAGCAAAATCACAGTCTATTGGAACAGAGGAAAACTCAATCATGAGGCATCAAATCACAAGGAAAACCTAACAAAAAACTATTAGGCAACAACAAATTCAATCCCTTTTAGACAACTTCCTGGACAAATCTTGTAACAGTGAAAGTGTAATCTTGCCAGTAGAAAATCTAAACAGTATATTTGACCTCTTAGCTTCCCTATCAAATCTAAAACTTTCAAACAGAAAACCGCAGAAAATTAAGAACAATGACAAATGTAACCAAAAACACAGAGAGCCAGAAAACCTGAGTCTACGCCTTCACTATGGTGAATCACTAAAACAATACAGAAATACACTGCGGAAAACAATAAAGGGAACACTAAAATAACACATCCTAGATCTGAATGAATGAAATATTCTTATTAAATACTTTTTTCTTTACATAGTTGAATGTGCTGACAACAAAATCACTCAAAAATTATCAATGGAAATCAAATTTATCAACCCCTGGAGGTCTGGATTTGGAGTCACACTCAAAACTAAAGTGGAAAACCACACTACAGGCTGATCCAACACTGATGTAATGTCCTTAAAACAAGTCAACATGAGGCTCAGTAGTGTGTGTGGCCTCCACGTGCCTGTATGACCTCCCTACAACACCTGGGCATGCTCCTGAGGTGGCGGATGGTTCCTGAGGGATTTCCTCCCAGACCTGGATTAAAGCATCCGCCAACTCCTGGACAGTCTGTGGTGCAACATGGCGTTGGTGGATGGAGTGAGACATGATGTCCCAGATGTGCTCAATTGGATTCTGGTCTGGTGAACGGGCCGGCCAGTCCATAGCATCAATGCCTTCCTCTTGCAGGAACTGATGACACACTCCAGCCACATGAGGTCTAGCATTGTCTTGCATTAGGAGGGACCCAGAGCCAACCGCACCAGCATTTGGTCTCACAAGGGGTCTGAGGATCTCATCTCGGTACCTAATGGCAGTCAGGCTACCTCTGGCGAGCACATGGAGGGCTGTGCGGCCGCCCAAAGAAATGCCACCCCACACCATGACTAACCCACCTCCAAAGCGGTCATGCTGGAGGATGTTGCAGGCAGCCCACGTCTGTCACATGTGCTCAGTGTGAACCTGCTTTCATCTATGAAGAGCACAGGGCGCCAGTGGCGAATTTGCCAATCTTGGTGTTCTCTGGCAAATGCCAAACGTCCTGCACGGTGTTGTGCTGTAAGCACAACCCCCACCTGTGGACGTCGGGCCCTCATACCACCCTCATGGAGTCTGTTTCTGACCGTTTGAGCTGACACATGCACATTTGTGGCCTGCTGGAGGTCATTTTGCAGGGCTCTGGCAGTGCTCCTCCTGCTCCTCCTTGCACAAAGGCGGAGGTAGCGGTCCTGCTTCTGGGTTGTTGCCCTCCTACGGCCTCCTCCACGTCTCCTGATGTACTGGCCTGTCTCCTGGTAGGGCCTCCATGCTCTGGACACTACGCTGACAGACACAGCAAACCTTTTTGACACAGCTCGCATTGATGTGCCATCCTGGATGAGCTGCACTACCTGAGCCACTTGTGTAGGTTGTAGACTCCGTCACATGCTACCACTAGAGTGAAAGCACCGCCAGCATTCAAAAGTGACAAAAACATCAGCCAGGAAGCATAGGAACTGAGAAGTGGTCTGTGGTGACCACCTGCAGAACCACTCCTTTATTGGGGGTGTCTTGCTAATTGTCTATAATTTCCACCTGTTGTCTATTCCATTTGCACAACAGCATGTGAAATGTATTGTCAATCAGTGTTGCTTCCTAAGTGGACAGTTTGATTTCACAGAAGTGTGATTGACTTGGGGTTACATTGTGTTGTTTAAGTGTTCCCTTTATTTTTTTGAGCAGTGTACACTACGGAAAAAGAAGGAACAGCACGTCAGAAACCAGCTCAATGTAATTGAACAATCCATAGACTCTAATCACTTCTGGGAAACTTGTAAAACTCCAGACAAACAACAACACAAAGAGTTATCTATCCAAAACAGAGATGTATGGGTAAACCACTTATCTAGTCTTTTTGGCCCTATAACAAAGAAGAAAGAGCAAAAACATATATATTATTAAATATACATCTTAGAATCTGTTAAACTGTTAAAGACCCAGAACCCACTGGATTCTCCAATTACATAGAATGAACTAGAGGAAAAAATACAAACCATCCAATCCAAAAAGGCCTGTGGTGTTGATGGTATCCTCAATGATAAGATAAAATATCCAGACCACAAATTCCAATCTGGCTTTACCTAAACTCTTTAACATCATCCTTAGCTCTGGCATCTTCCCCAATATTTGGAAACAAACACTGATCACTCCAATCCACAAAAGTGGAGACAAATTTGACCCCAATAACTACCGTGGGATATGCGTCAACAGCAGCCTTGGGAAAATTCTCCGCATTATCATTGACAGCAGACTCGTACATTTCCTCAGTGAAAACAATGTTCTGAGTAAATGTCAAATAGGCTTTTTACCAAATTACCGCATGATAGACCATGTATTCACCCTGCACACCCTAATTGACAAACAAACAAAACAAAACAATGGCAAAGTCTTCTCATGCTTTGTTGATTTCAAAAAAGCTTTTGACTTAATTTGGCATGAGGGTCTGCTATACAAATTGATGGAAAGTGGTGTTGGGAGAAAAACATATGACATTATAAAATCCATGTACACAAACAACAAGTGTGCGGTTAAAAATGGCAAAAAACAAACATATTTAGTTCCATTGGGCTGTGGGGTGAAACAGGGATGCATCTTAAGCCCCACCCTCTTCAACATATAAATCAACGAATTCGCGAGGTCACTAGAACAGTCTGCAGCACCCGGCCTCACCCAACTAGAGTCTGAAGTCAAATTTATACTGTTTGCTGATGATATGGCGCTTCTGTCCCCAACGAAGGAGGGCCTACAGCAGCACCTAGATCTTCTGCACAGATTCTGTCAGACCTGGGCCCTGACAGTAAATCTTGGTAAGACAAAAATAACGGTGTTCCAAAAGAGGTCTAGTTGCCAGGACAACAAATACAAATTCCATCTAGACACCATTGCCCTAGAGCACACCAAAAACTATACATACCTTGGCCTAAACATCAGCTCCACAGGTAACTTCCACAAAGCTGTGAACGATCTGAGAGACAAGGCAAGAAGGTCCTTCTATGCCATCAAAAAGAACATAAAATTCAACATACCAATTAGGATCTAACTAAAAATACTTGAATCGGTTATAGAACCATTTGCCCTTTATGGTTGTGAGGTCTGGGGCCGCTCACCAAACCAATAATTCACAAAATGGAACAAACACCAAACTGAGACTTTGCATGCAGAATTCTGCAAAAATATCCTCTGTGTACAATGTAAAACACCAAATAATGCATGCAGAGCAGAATTAGGCGGATACCAGCTAATTATCAAAATCCAGAAAAGAGCCATTCAATTCTACAAGCACCTAAAAGGAAGCGATTCCCAAACCTTCCATAACAAAGCCATCACCTACAGAGAGATGACCCTGGAGAAGAGTCCCCTAAGCAAGCTGGTCCTGGGGCTTTGTTCACAAACACAAACAGACCCCACAGAGCCCGAGGACAGCAACACAATTAGACCCAACCAAATGATGAGAAAACAAAAAGATCATTACTTGACACATTGGAAAGAATTAACCAAAAAACAGAGCAAACTAGAATTATTTTTGGCCATAAACAGAAAGTACACAGAATACCTGACCACTGTGACTGACCCAAACGTAAGGAAAGCTTTGACTATGTACAGTGGTTGCTCCCCTAAAAGTTTTGTGATTATGCTGCAGGACTTAGAGGTAATGTGTGGTTTAGTACGCTACCCTGTGTCACTACATCATTGCTCCAGACCAGCGCAACTTTGGATTTAGAGCACTGATTATGCTTTTGGGTCCCAAGTTGCTACAGAGTCTCTGTAGTACTGTAGCCTACTCCCGACCAGTCACATTGTACAGCTACTTAGTGCCGCAGCAGTCTAAGACAGTGCACTGCAGTGCAAGCTGTGTTGCTGCAGATGCTGGTTCAGTGCCTTCCTCGACTGAGAGATCCATGAGATGACTATAGGTTTTTGGTTTCTCTACCTCTAAAAACAGAAATAAATCATTCTAAATAACAAACTGGCTTTATTTACAAATTAGTAACAATGTCTCACCCCATGTTCAAGAATGGCCTTTTTCTTACTCATTTTACGTTATTTGAAAACGAAATAATCTTTATTTAAACAAAGCGATTATTATTATTATTCATTTAGAATTATATAAAAGCCCCTTGGATATTCTCACAGATATATTATTAACCCTGTTTTTTAGCAGGACAATATATATTGGTCATGGTGGTCATGGCTCCCGAGTGGAACACAATGGGATTGCCTTCCAGTTCTCCAGCTGTATCCACTGAAATAGCGGTGGGCGCGCAAGGTTCAAGGCACGAGGGCAGGGGGCACGAGATGGGCCTCAGAGCACTGCACAGAAGACGGACCAAGCCCATGGGGAAGGGAGGAGTGCCAGTCTACACGTTCAAACTAGAACAATGTAACTAATAATGGCGTGAAAAATGCCCCTTGGATATGAATTTGGAGGGCAGATATTATTAAATATTAAAGCATTAGACCTCTCACTAAAGATGTCACTCAAAAGTTATACTTAAATCCGTACTGGATTTAACGAAAAATGACATGAAAAGCACACATTTGTAAATTCCAAACAAGATGCTGTGTTTTCATTTACCGTAGTGATGGACAGTGCATTTTCTTTAAAAACATGTATATAGCCTATCAATGTGTAGGCACACTGTGTAATAAAATTGATAATTAAATAAAGGTTAAAAATAAAAATTATTGTGTACTAAAAACGTGAATGTGTTTTTGCAGAGCATACAACCATGCTGACACCCATCCGTGGAGATCAGTGGTCAACGGGCTGGACAACAGGCCGCACCGAAAAAACGCATGTTTTGCCAAGAAAGAGTTTAGTCTTTCTAGATTCTTAAAATGTGTATGCAGCATTTGTGTGTTTCAGACAAATTTAATTCTTAATTGATCTAATGTTTCAATCATAGGCCACTGTAATCAATGGGGGCTCAGGGCGGTACCATTCTGCTCATCTGATGAAGGTGCACATGATCTGAGGGCAAAGATACGGCGACAGCTGATGCATTGGTCCAGAGCCAGGCGGCATTGGCAGAGAATCAGGCGGAGAATGACGCGATGAAGAGGGTGAGGAACGAGATGGAATTCCTTTGCGGTCTGGAATTCCACCTCTGACAGGCTTAGTCAACATACCTGGCGGGTTCATCAGGTCGTCAGTTCACCCTGAAATGTCCATTCCTCTTCTGACAATAGAACTTGACCAACTGCTCACCAGGCACAGCAAGGGCCGTCCGGACAGTTATGCTGTTCTGCTATAGCCTAATAAACAAATGCAGGTGGCTTACATCTTCAAAATGTTTTAAATGCTATATTATCCAAATGTAAAAGCATATACTGTACAGTACTGTATTTCTCATCAGTATCTTTATACTTTCGTTAATAAAATAATGCTAAAAAAATACTCTTTCAAAATGCCGAGGTTTATTTCGTTATGGATCCATAATTATTATTTTTTTTAACCTTTATTTAACTAGGCAAGTCAGTTAAGAACAAATTCTTATTTACAATGACAGCCTAGTGGGTTAACTGCCTGTTCAGGGGCAGAACGACAGACTTGTACCTTGTCAGCTCGGGGGTTTGAACTTGCAACCTTCCAATTACTTGTCCAACACTCTAACCACTAGGCTACCCTGCCCCCCTAATGAATTACTATGGGAATAAATATCACTGAATTACAGAAATATTGTAACAAAGTTGTCTAATGAAGGTAAACAAATTGATGCTTACTGGAAAATACTCTTTCAAACACACACGTCACGTTGTACATGGGGAGAATTCTATCGTCAAATGTATTTCTTAGTTAGGATTGCTGTATTACAACCGGCCGTGATTGGTTTCAATTTCAGTTTAATCCCCCAGGAAAGACATAACAAATAATACAACAAAAAGTATTATTATTATTATTATTATTATGTATCGTGGTTGGGAGTCCCATAGGGCGGCGCACAAATGGCCCAGCGTTTCTCTCCCTCTAAAAAAACAGAAATAAATGTTTTGGCCTTTACAAATATTATTTGGGCCTTTATTCAGATTACAACCGCTCACTTTAAAAAACAAATTGAAATAACCTCCAAAATATCATTATATATTATCAAGTTGATGGCACAGTCATATAGCCCGGCACCTACGTAAAGCTGAGTGACTCACTCATTCATGGCTTTGGATCAAAATAAATAAGTACCAACATTATTTCTGATATTCTTTAATAAATGAATGTTTTGGTTATCCTGACCTGGACACCATGTACAGTATATCATAGCCCATGATGGACTATTAGCAGGACAATATACCTTTACCAACACCCTATCTGTATTTTGATACTTTGTGGATTGGGCCTCCCGAGTGGTGCGGCTATCTAAGACACTGCATCACAGTGCAAAATGCATTGCAACAGATGCAGGTACGATACCCATGCCAGCCGCCACCGGGAGACCTATGAGGTGGCTTTTGGTTTTAATTTAGGATCCTCCAATACTCTATATGTAATTATTGGCGGCCAGTCACGTCATATTTTTCGATTTACTGTAGGCCTACCGTAGGCGACATGAGTCTCACTAGTGTTGAGTAATGTGCTGTTAAAAGTGGTATAGGTCTTGTTTATTTAAAGAGCATATTGAAGTTAGAAGCAATAGGATTTGAAGCAATAGCCTACAACTATTTTAGCACCGCTTCGTGCTGCTCTGAGACAAGCATGGGGACCGGTCTTGATAAATCAATGAGATTTTTATATTCACTGAATCTCCGTTTAGGCTTTGGTTAGACTACAATTATACAATCAGGGTGTAGAAATATTATGCTCTTAGTGTAACCTTTATTTAACTACGCAAGTAAGTTAAGAACAAATAGTTATTTACAAGGACAACCTACTCCTTCCTCTCCATCAGGGAATTGAACCCCGGTCTCCCGCGTGCCCACACAACACAGGGATATTTTAGCTGAATAGCCCAGTGCTATAGCCTATTCCCGACCGTCACGTTGTGCAGTGCCGTATTTTCCGCTCCAACCTTATTTATTTAAAATATATTGAAGTTAGAAGCAATAGGATTTGAAGCAATAGCTATTTCAGCATTGTTTCGCGCTGCTATGAAACAAGCATGGGGACTGGTCTTGATAAATCAATGAGATTTTTATTTTCACTGAATCTCCGTTTGGGTATTGGTTACACTACAATTACGGTGTGGAAATGGTATGCCCCTTAGATATTAATTTAGAATCCTCCAATCCTCTTATGCTCTTAGTACTGTAGCCTACTCCCGACCATCACGTTGTACAGCGCTATATTTTCCCGAATTCATCCTGATGAAAACCCTGAGGGTGTTACGGTGCGTGAATGAGGACCCAAAAGCGAATTAACTTAAACAGAGCTTCTTTAATTACCAAACATAGGTAGGCTCAGACGGACCGGCAGATTCCGACAGGACAAGACAAGGTTACAGCAAACATGACGACAGTCTGGTTCAGGCATGAAACACAACAAACAAGAATCCGACAAAGACAGGAGCAGAAACAGAGAGAGATATAGGGACCTAATCAGAGGGAAAAAGGGAACAGGTGGGAAAAGGGGTGACGAGGTGGTTAGGAGGAGACAAGGCACAGCTGGGGGAAAGAGGGGGAGAAAAGGTAACCTAACAACGACCAGCAGAGGGAGACAGGGTGAAGGGAAAGGACAGAGACAAGACACAACATGACAGTACATGACAGTACCCCCCCACTCACCGAGCGCCTCCTGGCGCACTCGAGGAGGAAACCTGGCGGCAACGGAGGAAATCCTCGATCAGCGCACGGTCCAGCACGTCCCGAGAGGGAACCCAACTCCTCTCCTCAGGACCGTACCCCTCCCAATCTACGAGGTACTGGTGACCACGGCCCCGAGGACGCATGTCCAAAATTCTACGGACCCTGTAGATGGGTGCGCCCTCGACAAGGATGGGGGGGGGGGGGGGGGAAGACGAGCGGGGGCGCGAAGGACGGGCTTGATGCAGGAGACATGGAAGACCGGGTGGACGCGACGAAGGTATCGCGGAAGAAGAAGTCGAACTGCGACAGGATTAATGACCCGAGAAATACGGAACGGACCAATGAACCGCGGGGTCAACTTGCGAGAAGCCGTCTTAAGGGGAAGGTTCTGAGTGGAGAGCCAAACTCTCTGACCGCGACAATATCTAGGACTCTTAGTTCTACGCTTATTAGCAGCCCTCACAGTCTGCGTCCTATAACGGCAAAGTGCAGACCTGACCCTCTTCCAGGTGCGCTCGCAACGTTGGACAAAAGCCTGAGCGGAGGGGACGCTGGACTCGGCGAACTGAGATGAGAACAGCGGAGGCTGGTACCCGAGGCTACTCTGAAAAGGAGATAGCCCGGTCGCAGACGAAGGAAGCGAGTTGTGGGCGTATTCTGCCCAGGGGAGCTGTTCTGACCAAGACGCAGGGTTGCGAAAAGAAAGACTGCGTAAGATGCGACCAATAGTCTGATTGGCCCGTTCTGCTTGACCGTTAGACTGGGGGTGAAAGCCGGAAGAGAGACTGACGGAAGCCCCAATCAAACGGCAAAACTCCCTCCAAAATTGAGACGTGAATTGCGGACCTCTGTCCGAAACGACGTCTGACGGAAGGCCATGAATTCTGAAAACATTCTCGATGATGATTTGTGCCGTCTCTTTAGCAGAAGGAAGCTTAGCAAGGGAAATGAAATGAGCCGCCTTAGAGAACCTATCGACAACCGTAAGAATAACAGTCTTCCCCGCTGACGAAGGCAGTCCGGTGACAAAATCTAAGGCGATGTGAGACCACGGTCGAGAGGGAATAGGAAGCGGCCTGAGACGGCCGGCAGGAGGAGAGTTACCGGACTTAGTCTGCGCGCAGACCGAACAAGCAGCCACGAAACGACGCGTGTCATGCTCCCGGGTGGGCCACCAAAAACGCTGGCGAATGGAAGCAAGCGTACCCCGAACGCCAGGGTGGCCGGCTAACTTGGCAGAGTGAGCCCACTGAAGAACGGCCAGACGAGTAGGAACGGGAACGAAAAGAAGGTTCCTAGGACAAGCGCGCGGCGACGGAGTGTGAGTGAGCGCTTGTTTTACCTGCCTCTCAATTCCCCAGACAGTCAACCCGACAACACGCCCCTCAGGGAGAATCCCCTCGGGGTCAGTGGAGGCTACTGAAGAACTGAAGAGACGAGACAAAGCATCAGGCTTGGTGTTCTTAGAGCCCGGACGATAAGAAATCACGAACTCGAAACGAGCGAAAAACAGCGCCCAACGCGCCTGACGCGCATTAAGTCGTTTGGCAGAACGGATGTACTCAAGGTTCCTATGGTCAGTCCAAACGACAAAAGGAACGGTCGCCCCCTCCAACCACTGTCGCCATTCGCCTAGGGCTAACCGGATGGCGAGCAGTTCGCGGTTACCCACATCATAGTTACGTTCCGACGGCGACAGGCGATGAGAAAAATACGCGCATGGGTGGACCTTGTCGTCAGAGAGGGAGCGCTGAGAAAGAATGGCTCCCACGCCCACCTCTGACGCGTCAACCTCGACAACGAACTGTCTAGAGACGTCAGGTGTAACAAGGATAGGAGCGGATGTAAAACGATTCTTGAGGAGATCAAAAGCTCCCTGGGCGGAAACGGACCACTTAAAGCACGTCTTGACAGAAGTAAGGGCTGTGAGAGGAGCTGCCACCTGACCGAAATTACGGATGAAACGACGATAGAAGTTCGCGAAGCCGAGAAAGCGCTGCAGCTCGACGCGTGACTTAGGGACGGGCCAATCAATGACAGCTTGGACCTTAGCGGGATCCATCTTAATGCCTTCAGCGGAAATAACAGAACCGAGAAATGTGACGGAGGAGGCATGAAAAGTGCACTTCTCAGCCTTCACAAAAAGACAATTCTCTAAAAGGCGCTGGAGGACACGTCGAACGTGCTGAACATGAATCTGGAGTGACGGTGAAAAAATCAGGATATCGTCAAGGTAAACGAAAACAAAGATGTTCAGCATGTCTCTCAGGACATCATTGACTAATGCCTGAAAGACAGCTGGAGCGTTAGCGAGGCCGAAAGGAAGGACCCGGTATTCAAAGTGCCCTAACGGAGTGTTAAACGCCGTCTTCCACTCGTCCCCCTCCCTGATGCGCACGAGATGGTAAGCGTTACGAAGGTCCAACTTAGTGAAAAACCTGGCTCCCTGCAGGATCTCGAAGGCTGAAGACATAAGAGGAAGCGGATAACGATTCTTCACTGTTATGTCATTCAGCCCTCGATAATCTATGCAGGGGCGCAGAGACCCGTCCTTCTTCTTGACAAAAAAAAACCCCGCTCCGGCGGGAGAGGAGGAGGGGACTATGGTACCGGCGTCAAGAGCTACAGACAAATAATCTTCGAGAGCCTTACGTTCGGGAGCCGACAGAGAGTATAGTCTACCCCGGGGGGGGGTGGTTCCCGGAAGGAGATCAATACTACAATCATACGACCGGTGTGGAGGAAGAGAGGTGGCCCTGGACCGACTGAACACCGTGCGCAGATCGTGATATTCCTCCGGCACCCCTGTCAAATCACCAGGCTCCTCCTGTGAAGAAGAGACAGAGGAAACAGGAGGGATAGCAGACATTAAACATTTCACATGACAAGAGACGTTCCAGGAGAGGATAGAATTACTAGACCAATTAATGGAAGGATTATGACAAACTAGCCAGGGATGGCCCAAAACAACAGGTGTAAAAGGTGAACGAAAAATTAAAAAAGAAATGGTTTCACTATGATTACCAGAAACAGTGAGGGTTAAAGGTAGCGTCTCACGCTGAATCCTGGGGAGAGGACTACCATCCAGGGCGAACAAGGCCGTGGGCTCCTTTAACTGTCTGAGAGGAATGTCATGTTCCCGAGCCCAGGTCTCGTCCATAAAACAGCCCTCCGCCCCAGAGTCTATTAAGGCACTGCAGGAAGCTGACGAACCGGTCCAGCGTAGATGGACCGACAAGGTAGTGCAGGATCTTGAAGGAGAGACAGGAGTAGTAGCGCTCACCAGTAGCCCTCCGCTTACTGACGAGCTCTGGCCTTTTACTGGACATGAAGTGACAAAATGACCAGCGGAACCGCAATAGAGACAGAGGCGGTTGGTGATTCTCCGTTCCCTCTCCTTAGTCGAGATGCGGATACCTCCCAGCTGCATGGGCTCAGCACCCGAGCCGGCAGAGGAAGATGGTAGTGATGCGGAGAGGGGAGCGACGGAGAGCGCGAGCTCCTTTCCACGAGCTCGGTGACGAAGATCAACCCGTCGCTCAATGCGAATAGCGAGTTCAATCAAGGAATCCACGCTGGAAGGAACCTCCCGGGAGAGAATCTCATCCTTTACCTCTGCGCGGAGACCCTCCAGAAGACGAGCGAGCAAGGCCGGCTCGTTCCAGCCACTGGAGACAGCAAGAGTGCGAAACTCAATAGAGTAGTCTGTTATGGATCGATTGCCTTGACATAGGGAAGACAGGGCCCTGGAAGCCTCCTCCCCAAAAACAGATCGATCAAAAACCCGTATCATCTCCTCCTTAAAGTCCTGATACTGGTTAGTACACTCAGCCCTTGCCTCCCAGATTGCCGTGCCCCACTCACGAGCCCGTCCAATAAGGAGAGATATGACGTAGGCGACACGAGCAGTGCTCCTGGAGTAAGTGTTGGGCTGGAGAGAAAACACAATATCACACTGGGTGAGGAACGAGCGGCATTCAGTGGGCTCCCCAGAGTAACACGGCGGGTTATTGATTCTGGGCTCCGGAGATTCGAAAGCCCTGGAAGTGGCCGGTGGATCGAGGCGGAGATGGTGAACCTGTTCTGTGAGGTTGGAGACTTGGGTGGCCAGGGTCTCAACGGCATGTCGAGCAGCAGACACTTCCTGCTCGTGTCTGCCTAGCATCGCTCCCTGGATCCCGACGGCTGAGTGGAGAGGATCCGAAGTCGCTGGGTCCATTCTTGGTCGGATTCTTCTGTTACGGTGCGTGAATGAGGACCCAAAAGCGAATTAACTTAAACAGAGCTTCTTTAATTACCAAACATAGGTAGGCTCAGACGGACCGGCAGATTCCGACAGGACAAGACAAGGTTACAGCAAACATGACGACAGTCTGGTTCAGGCATGAAACACAACAAACAAGAATCCGACAAAGACAGGAGCAGAAACAGAGAGAGATATAGGGACCTAATCAGAGGGAAAAAGGGAACAGGTGGGAAAAGGGGTGACGAGGTGGTTAGGAGGAGACAAGGCACAGCTGGGGGAAAGAGGGGGAGAAAAGGTAACCTAACAACGACCAGCAGAGGGAGACAGAGTGAAGGGAAAGGACAGAGACAAGACACAACATGACAGTACATGACAGAGGGTTTTGTTTTTTGTTTTGCCTTGGAATAGAAACACCATAATATTAATCAAATTAATTAAGCTACATTTCTTAAAAATCTATCCCATATATTATGTTCTTACCAAAAAGGTTTTATAGTCTCTAGCAATGCCAATATTGAAGACTATCAAACGCTTCTCCAAGATGCCCTGAGGTGGTCAAACTTGCACTAACTTGCAGTGAGCATAGCCTTGCTATTGAGAAAGGCAGACCGTAGGCAGACCTGGCTCTCAAAAGACATGCACTGTACACACTGCCCACAAAATGAGGTGGAACCCGAGATGCACATCCAAACCTCCTACCAAATGTATGAGACACATATGTCCCTCAGATTACACAACTCCACAAAGAATTCGATTTTTTTTTTGTTGATAAACTCCCATATCTACTGGGTGAAATACTAGTCTGCCATCACAGCAGCAAGGTCTGTGACCTGTTGCCACAAGAAAATGGCAACCAGTGAAGAACAAACACCATTGTAAATACAACCTATATTTACGTTTATTTATTTTCCCTTTTGTACTATTTGCACATCGTTATAACACTGTATATATACATAATATGACATTTGAAATATCTTTATTCTTTTGGAACTTTATGGATTGTAATGTTTACTGTCAATTTTTATTGTTTATTTCACTTTTGTTTATTTTGTACCTCACTTGCTTTGGCAATGTAAACATATGTTTCCCATGCCAGTAAAGCCCTTCAATTGAATTTAATTGAATTGATATTGGTTCAGAGACAGAGAGAGGGAATGACGGGAGGGTGGAAGAGAGAAAAGTAGAATGGGCAGCATGTGACAGAGTGAGACAGCAGAGGGTTATGCCTGAGTAAAGAGGGACAGTTAAAAGAGAGAGAAAGAGAGGAAAGCAGAAGATGAGAGGGACAGAAAGAGAGAGGGAGTGATTGAAAGAGAGGGATGTTAGGGATGTGAGTATGATGGTCCCTGTGCTGTTCTACTTCCTCCATATTGACAACCTTAAAAACGAGCAGAGGGCACTTCCAAGCCCCATTCTAATTAAACCAAATGAGTGTGTGAGACAGAATACAGCTATTAATATTCCCCTTGTACACCTCACCTCCTCTCTCCACCCCTCTCATCCACTCCTCTCCACATCTCTTCTTTAATCTCTTCCCTCCTCCTCTCTCCACTTGTCCTCTTTCCTCTCCTCCTCTCTCCTTTCCTCTTCTCTTCTCTCCCGTCCTTTCCTCTCCTCATCTTCTCTCCTGTTTTGCCTGGTCTTACACACTCTCCTCAATTACTCCTCCACTCACCCCCTTAATCATTCCTATCTTAATGAGCAAGGGATGGAGAAATAGATGGGGGTGGGTCCTCTCTAACGATACCTAGTGTAGCAGAGCCTAATCTAAGGTGGTCTTTTCTACTTGTGTAGGCAGTGCCAGTCACAACAGTTTGGCGTTGTGTTCAGGTGGGCATTAGATCTGAAATGGGCAGTGAAATCTATGTCTGCCCTCAGAGACTGAGGGTGAAGAGAAGCCTACAGGGAATCAGCAGGTCTGATTAAAGCACGGAACTCTGATACAGCCATGAGTGACAGGGCTCTCCACCATATCAGCGCTGGCGGCTCAGGGAGCACAGAGGAAGCGGTAGGAAGAGAAAGGGGATGGGTTGCAGTGAGTGTTTATCTCTTATTCTCTTCCCCTCTTCCTTTCATTTCATCCTTTCACAGGTTACAATTGTTTACAATATTTTACATATTTAACACTCTCAAATTAGGGGACTTTTTTCAAGTGACACTCCTATATGACACTTTAGTAGAAGGATAATGTGTGGAGATTGGCTGGGAGAGCTGTCACTCACTGGGAGGCTGGAGGGGCGGTCCTGCGAGATCAGACCCATGTCCTCTTGGTTGGCCTTCCCAGAATTCCCTGGGGCTTGCTGCTGACTCCTGCCTCCGTAACTCTCCTGAGGAGCCTCCTGGAGAGAGGGAAAGAGAGAGAGAGAGAGAGAGAGGAAGAGAGCGGGATAGCGATAGAGAGCGAGAGAAGGCAGAGAGAGATAACGAGAGAGAGAGAATGAATGAAAGAGAGAATGAGAGAATGAAATAAAGAAAGAGAAAGAGCGAGAATGAATGGGAGAGAGACAATGGAGAGAGAGAGAGAGAGAGAATGAGAGAGAAAGAATGAAAGAAAGAGAAAGCGGGAGAATGAATGAGAGAGAGAGAAAGAGAGAGAGAGAGAGCAAGACAGAGAGAGAGAGTAAGACAGAAAGAGGGAGAGAGAGAGACAGAGTGAGAGACAGAGAGACAGAGAGAATGGGAGAGTGTAGACGGATAGATTCTTTAAAAGGGTTTTACAGTAAATGACATCATGCATTACAGTGTGTCTCTTGGGGGGGCAGGACAGGGGGTCTGATGAATGAAGCACAGCTCTTACAGCTCTAACAGCACATGATGAATTAAAGTGAGCTAGCCTCCCTCCCTCCATGTTTTGACTAGCTGTGAAGGAGGCATGAATGCCTGTCTCGCTCTGAAACCTCAGGTACAGTGTGTGTGTGTTAGGTAAACAGGTAGAGTAGAGCTGAGTGTCCCTCAGTCAGACAGTAGTCCAGATAGATAGAAGGCTATATGGGACAGTAATACCAGATGGTAATTTGGTTCTAATTGATTGCTGCTAGATTTATTTTTACCTTTATTAAACTAGGCAAGGCAGTTAAGAACACATTCTTATTTTCAATGACGGCCTAGGTGTTCAGGGGTAGAACAACAAATTTGTACCTTGTCAGCTCGGGGATTTGAACTTGCAACCTTTTGGTTACTAGTTCAACACTCTAACCACTAGGCTACCCTGCTTAGCATAGGAGACAAGTCTAGTAATACTACAGCAGCACATCCAAACACACACACACTCATACACACTCACAAAGACACAAAGTAACCCAATACTTGACAATAAACTCCCTACAGGTGGACACAAGTGTAGGTGAATATATTGTCACTGAAACACTCACCATAACAAAAGACCCCATCAACAGCAGTCTTTCCACCTAATCTGATATCTTGAAAAACACACTTTCATCCTTGCTCCTAAGTTGCTTTCTCTCTACTATAATCAAAACCAGATTTAAGTCTGTAAACCAATTTTCTTTCCAGAGATAAAAATGTATTTTTCTCATTGACTCCCTTTCATTGAGTAGTCAGCTCATCCTACATGGTGTTCAGCGATCAGACAGACACCAGGACAATGGAAGCATCCGTTTAGAGGATTATATCTCTCTACTGGCTACACGATCGCTGATACCACAAACACAGAACAACCTCCATTCTAAACATCTCAGAGAGAGAACTAACACAGAACAACCTCCATTCTAAACATCTCAGAGAGAGAACTAACACAGAACAACCTCCATTCTAAACATCTCAGAGAGAGAACTAACACAGAACAACCTCCATTCTAAACATCTCAGAGAGAGAACTAACACAGAACAACCTCCATTCTAAACATCTCAGAGAGAGAACTAACACAGAACAACCTCCATTCTAAACATCTCAGAGAGAGAACTAACACAGAACAACCTCCATTCTAAACATCTCAGAGAGAGAACTAACACAGGAGATCATCCATTACAACAGCAATGTGGAGGTGAGAGTGACTAGTGCGGATTTGACCGTGGACCGAGACAAATAGACATGGTTCTATATTTAGTACTATGGTGGTGAGGACTGTATCCTCCCTGAACGCTATGCAGGCCTGTGTTGATCTACCAGGGTACAATCTACTCTACACTGGCACCATGCCAACCTGCTGCCTTTATTACATCCTACTGTAGATCAGTGAAGTCTTTCATTTAGTACAGCACCACTTACACAAATACACACACATCACTTCTCCTTACACAAATACACACACATCGCTTATCCTTACAGAAATGCACACATATCACTTCTCCTTACACAAATACACACACATCACTTCTCCTTCCACAAATACACACACATCGCTTTCCCTTCCACAAATACACACACATCGCTTCTCCTTACAGAAATACACACATATCACTTTCCCTTCCACAAATACACACACATCACTTCTCCTTACACAAATACACACACATCGCTTTCCCTTACACAAATACACACACATCACTTCCCTTCCACAAATATACATCACCTTCTCTCTATAAAAACACACAGCAATTTTCCTTACAAAAATATATAGCACTTCCTAAGGTAAATAAAGTAGAAAGGGGGGAGAAAGGAAGTGTCTAATGCACACATCCTGAGACTTGGCTGGCCACACACCACTCACCACTCCACACACCACTCACCACTCCACTCACCACTCACTACCCCACTCACCACTCCACTCACCACTCCCCTCACCACTCCCCTCACCACTCCACTCACCACTCCACTCACCACTCCACTCGCTCACCACTCACCACTCACACTCACCACTCCACTCACCACTCTCCTCACCACTCCACTCACCACTCACCACTCCACTCACCACCCCACTCACCCCTCCACTCACCCCTCCCCTCACCACTCACCACTCCACTCACCACTCCCCTCACCACTCACCACTTACCACTCCACTCACCACTCCACTCACCACTCCACTCCACTCGCTCACCACTCACCACTCACACTCACCACTCCACTCACACTCACCACTCCACTCACCACTCCCCTCACCACTCCACTCACCACTCCCTCACCACTCACCACTCCACTCACCACTCCACTCACCACTTCACTCACCATTAACCACCCCACTCACCACTCCCTCACCACTCACCACTCCACTCACCACTCCACTTACCACTCCACTCACAACTCACCACTCCACTCACCACCCCACTCACTACTCCCTCACCACTCACCACCCCATTCACCACTCCCTCACCGCTCCACTCACCACTCACCATCCCACTCACCACTCCCCTCACCACTCACCACTTCACTCACCACCCCACTCACCACTTCACTCACCACTCCACTCACCACTCCCTCACCACTAACCACTCCACTCACCACTACTCTCAACACTCATCACTCCACTCACCACTCCACTCGATACTCCCTTACCACTCACCCCTCCACTCACCACTTCACTCACCACTCCACTCACCTCACTCACCACTCCCTCACCACCCCACTCACCACTCCCTCACCACTCCACTCCACTCACCACTCCACTCACCACTCCACTCACCACTCCCCTCACCACTACACTCACCTATCCACTCACCACTCCACTCACCACTCACCACCCCACTCACCACTCCACTCACCACTCCTTCACCACTCCACTCACCACCCCACTCCCCACTCACCACCCAACTCACCACTCACCACTGACCACCACTAGAGTACATAAACACTGATAGATACAGACACAGGCACACACGCATCAGTACACTAACTCCTATTGAAAACAAGGCCGACACAGCAAAATAAAATATTTACTCAGGCATAAATGTGTGTGTGTGTGTGTGTGTGTGTGTGTGTGTGTGTGTGTGTGTGTGTGTGTGTGTGTGTGTGTGTGTGTGTGTGTGTTTGATGTGCATTTACTGGAAGGAAATGCTGAGACAGCTGAGTCATAGTAATGTTAACCTAGTGCAACTGTTTACATCCTGTCATCATCACCTACTTTCACTATAGCGAGAGAGAGAGAATGAGAGAGAGAGAGAGAGAGAGAGAGAGAGAGAGAGAGAGAGAGAGATGATCAACTAGGTTCACCCAGCCACATAATAATACAAACAGGCACAAACGACCTGAGAACACAGCAGGAAAGGGTGGCTACAGCACTCAAGGGATTGATTGAAAAAGCTTCTTCTACTTTCCCCAACGCACAAGTGGTTATCTCCACCCTGCTACCACAAAAATACTTTCACTCTGCTACCATACAAGTATTTCTCGTGACTGTGCCTCAAAACCAAATGTTTTCCTGGCCCACCACTCCACCCTGGACTTGAACAGTCTTTACGGCCAGGTCCACCGATACAAGGCAGCAGTGCCCACCTTCGCCCGGACCCTAAAGGACATCACCATCAAACACAGCCCCAACACAACACACAGGAGCTACAGATCAATAGACACCCTGCCCAGACCAGCAAGACACCCTGCCCAGACCAGCAACACACTCTCCCAGACCTCAAGCCACATCCCCACCCCAATCAATCAACACCCCACCTCAAGTCAACCATGCCCACACCCCATTTAGGCCCCCTCTGATCAGACCTATGCCCCTCCTGCCCACCCCATGCCCCGCACTCCCGCAAAGAGAGCCTCGACATGAAAGTCACACATATGCCCAGGCCGTGAGCAGGCAAACAGGCCCAACCCCCACTCTTACACTAGCCCAAGCCAATGGCATGTGCCAAACCACACAACTAACACCATTGGACACTTTACTGAACACAAAGCTTTTACTATATCCAAGGCCTGAGGTCATCTGCCTTTGGCCTAAAGAGCAGGAACCTGGACTTCAGAAATACAGAACTTCTCCTCCTACAATAAACATGGTATAGAGGAGATGAACCCACTGGTTGCCCTCTAGAGAGAGCTGGTAGTCCCATCTACCAAACTATCATTCGTGAAACAGGGAAGGGACTCGGGGGGAAATTCTAATTTGGTTTAGAACAGACATAACTCACTCTATTAAACTAATCAAAACAGGAACATTTTACATTTGGCTAGAAATTCAAAAGGAAATGATCTTAACAGAGAAAAATGTCCTCCTGTGTGCTACCTATATCCCCCCATTAGAATCTCCATACTGTAATGAAGACAACTTCTCCATCCTGGAGGAGAAATCAATCATTTTCATGCCCAGGAACATGTACTAATCTGTTGTGACCTAAATGCCAGAAAAGGCGAAAAAACGACACACTCAGCACATAGGGGGACAAACACCTGCCTGGAGGTGACAGCATTCCATCCCCCATTTGCTCCCCTAGGCACAACTACAACAACATAACCAACAAAAACGAGTCACAACTCCTGCCGCTCTGTCGCTCGCTGGGTATGTACATAGTCAATGGTAGGCTTCGGGGGGACTCCTATGGTAGATACACCTATAGCTCATTTCTTGGCACTAGTATTGTAGACTACTTTATCACTGACCTCAACCCAGTGTCTCTCAGAGCATTCACAGTCAGCCCACTGACACCCCTATCAGATCACAGAAAAATCACAGTCTACTTGAACAGAGCATTACTGAATCATGAGGCATCAAAGCCAAAATAACTGAATAATACTAAGAAATGCTATAGATGGAAGGAAAGTAGTGTGGCAACTTACCAAAAAACAATCAGGCAACAAAAAATGAAATCCCTTTAGACAACATCCTGGATAAAACGTTTCATTGTAATAGTGAAGGTGTAAACTTGGCAGTAGAAAACCTAAACAGTATATTTGACCTCTCAGCTTCCCTATCAAATCTAAAAATTTCAAACAGAAAACTGAAGAAAATTAACAACAATGACAAATGTGACCCGATTCAGGAAACTAGGTGTTTGTCGCAAGTCACAACTTCACAGGAGTGCCGTTTGAAAGTAAAAAATGTTTTAGATCAAAATGCATTTTTTGGCAGAAATGCCTTTCTCGAACATGTGAACTTTCATGAGCCTTAATAACATACTTGTATGCCATCTGTAAATACGAATACAATTGTTAAATTACGATCCTTGTTGGTTAAGCCATAAAAAAAGTCAGCAACCTTCCCACTAGCCATGATTGGCTGAGATAATGAGTGGGCTGGACATGCCGAGAGAGGAGTTCGGATTGGTCTGCCATATAGATGGCTTTTGTCTTTTTGAGCTGGTCAGTCTGTGTTGGTAGTCCTGTCGAACGCGGCTTTTTTAAAAATGTTTTGTGTAGTGGAGCTGCATAAGGTAAGTATTGCGCTCCACCCCTGTGAAGGATCAAGTTTTGAAATCAGTGGAATTAGAGTATGATAGCTAAAGAGATGGAGAAAACACCTGTCTCCAGATTACATCATCAAACTAAGGGCAACTGTTGCATGGCATCCATGACAGGAAGACGCGTCCATCATGCATGATGATGTAAACAGGTAATATAGTCTAGAGTTAGCTAGCTACATTTTCAGATATTACACGTTTTTAATTTTGACAGAAAGTGGTTTCATTTCAAGCTAAAATGTACTGTTAGCTAGCTAGCTAACATTAGCTGGCTGGCTCCCTAGCTGATGTTGTTATTCATATCCGAGAGCTGTTTGCTTTGCTAGTTAGAGCCTAATGTTAGCTAGCTAACATTGAACCTGGTTGGTTAGCTCCCAGCATATTCATGCAGTGTGGTAACGACATGATTTGGCACTATGTTCATTGTTGTTTAACTAGCTAAGGTTAGCTGGCTGGCTCGTTAGCTAACGTTACGTGATGTATGATTTTACACATTGTTTACCTAGCTAAGTTCATTGTTTACCTAGCTAACTAGCTGCATGTCTTAAGCTACAGTGTACTGTTAGCTAGCTAGCTAACATTAGCTGGCTGGCTCCCTAGCTGATGTTGTTATTCGTATCCCAGAGCTGTTTGCTTTGCTAATTGCAGCCTAATGTTAGCTAGCTAACATTGAACCTGGATGGTTAGCTCCCAGCATATTCATGCATTGTACATGACATGATTTGGCACTATGTTCATTGTTGTTTAGCTAGATAAAGTTAGCTGGCTGGCTCGTTAGATAACATTACGTGACGTGTAATTTTACACGTTGTCTTAATGTCTTAAGCTAAAGTGAATATGGCAGGTGTCAGTAAACTGCAAAGAAGCATAATTAAATTGTTGCCATCAGAGCTGGTTAGGCTGTTTTCATGTCATCCATAGGTAAACAAATCATCGGCCAGAGCATCAAGTCTGTGCTCTAAACACTCCGAGGGCGAAACAAGATGGGTGGGGCTAAAGCTTAAGAGGGTGTGAAAGATGCTGAATGGGTGTAGACAAAGAAGAGCTCTTCACTAGATACCAAAACATTCAAAGGCCATTTTCTCAAAAGTGAGTTTACAAGTTTACAATAATTACTTTCCCATTGTTCCTCAACAATGCAGTATGATATACCATTTTGTAGCTCTTAGTCTGTACTTTTATCCTATTTAAAAAACACAATTACAAATTTTGCTACATAAGACCAAATCTAGGTGGTGAGTCACAAATGGTTTGATGAAGAATGCAAAACCTAAGAAAGAAATTGAGAAAATTATCCAATCAAAAACATAGAGACCCAGAAAACCTGAGTCTACGCCTTCACTAAGGTGAATCACTAAAACAATACAGAAATACACTATGGAAAAAGAAGGAACAGCTCAATGTAATTGAAGAACCCATAGACTAACCACTTGTGAGGAAATTGTAAAACTCTAAACAATCAACAACACGAGGAGTTATCTATCCAGAACAGTGATGTATGGGTAAACCACTTATCTAGTCTTTTTGGCCCAATAACAAAGAACAAACAGCAAAAACATATATATATTATAAAATACAAATCTTAGAATCAACTATTAAAGACTACCAGAACCCACTGGAATGTCAAATTACATTTAATGAACTACAGGACAAAATGCAAACCCTCCAACCCAAAAAGGCATGTGGTGTTGATGGTATCCTCAATGAAATGCTAAAATATACAGACAACAAATTCCAATTGGCTACACTAAAACTCTTTAACATTATCCTTAGCGCTGGCATATTCCCCAATATTTGGAACCAAGGACTGATCACCCTAATCCACAAAAGTGGAGACAGATTTGATCCCAATAACTACCGTGGGATATGCGTCAACAGCAGCCTTGGGAAAATCCTCTGCATTATCATTAACAGCAGACTCGTACATTTCCTCAGTGAAAACAATGTACTGAGCAAATGTCAAAGGCAAACTCTTCTCATGCGTTGTTGATTTCAAAAAAGCTTTTGACTCAATTTGGCATGAGAGTCTGCTACACAAATTGATGGAAAGTGGTGTTGGGGGACAAACATACAACATTATAAAATCCATGTACATAAACAACAAGTGTGCAGTTAAAAATGTCAGCTTAAGCCCCACCCTCTTCAACATATTTATCAACGAATTGGCGACGGCACTAGAACTGTCTGCAGCACCCGGCCTCACCCTACTTGAATCTGAAGTCAAATGTCTACTGTTTGCTGATGATCTGGTGCTTCTGTCCTCAACCAAGGAGGGCCTACAGCAGCACCTAGATCTTCTGCACAGATTCAGTCAGACCTGGACAGTAAATCTCAGTAAGACAAAAATAATGGTGTTCCAAAAAAGGTCCAGTTGCCAGGATCACAAATACAACTTCTGCATGCAGAATTCTGCAAAAACATCCTCTGTGTACAAATTACAGGGCCAAATAATGCATGCAGAGCAGAATTACGCCGATACCGGCTAATTATCAAAATCCAGAAAAGAGCCGTTCAATTCTACAACCTCCTAAAAGGAAGCGATTCCCAAACCTTCCATAACAAACCCATCACCTACAGAGAGATGAACCTGGAGAAGAGTCTTCTAAGCAAGCTGGTCCTGGGGCTCTGTTCACAAACACAAACAGACCCCACAGAGCCCCAGGACAGCAACACAATTAGACCCAACCATATCATTAGAAATCAAAAAGATAATTACTTGACACATTGGAAAGAATGAGCAAAAAACAGATAATGCTATAATTACTTGACACATTGGAAAGAATGAGCAAAAAACTATAATGCTGTTTGGCCCTAAACAGAGAGTACACAGAGTACAGTACCTGACCACTGTGACTGACCCAAACTTAAGGAAAGCTTTGACTATCGACAGACTCAGTGAGCATAGCTTGCTATTGAGAAACGCTGCAGTTTGGCAGACCTGGCTCTCAAGAGAAGACAGGCTATGTGCTCACTGCCCACAAAATGAGGTGGAAACTGAGCTACACTTCCTGACCTCCTGCCAAATGTATGACCATATTAGACACACATTTCCCTCAGATTACACAGACTGAGAGTGAGACAGAGGGAGGGAGAGAGTGGGAGAGAGAGCAATAGAGAGAGACAGAGGGAGAGAGAGAGAGGGAGCAAGAGAGAGAATCAATGAGTACAGCCAAAGTGAGGTTAGTCTAATTTTGCTTCATGTATTTTTAGTCATTTTCTTGAAAATAGTAATTTCTGAGCTAATTTAGAAGCTATGATGAGCAGCTAGAATATCATCCACTCCTCCACACCTTACGCCTGGAGCTACACTTATTCCTGTCTTCACACACACACACACACACACACACACACACACACACACACACACACACACACACACACACACACACACACACACACACACACACACACACACACACACACACACACACACACACACACAGTGTTTTTAACAAGGCTACATCTTAGCGTAATAGAAAAGAGGGTATTGAAGAAAAAGGATTTGAAGTACATGAGGGAATGCAGGAATCTGACTGAAATTATGTTAGACAGCCATGGGGAGTTAGGAGTTAGTATTACATATATAGACTGATAACTGGTGAGTAGGCTGTTTGTCTGAGCTTGGAGATGGATAGAAAGCATTCATAAATGAAAGATATACAGTATCTGTCAGTGGCAGGGCCCTCTCCTCTTCTCTCTCTCTTTCCTTCCATCCATCCATCCTTGCCTCCATCTCTCCTGCCTCATGACTACCAAATGAATGTTATTCCCACACCGTCACAGATGCAGATCTCCGCCAATCTGCCACTAATTCCATTAATATTCATTAAAAATTAAGCTTAATTGCGCGTCTTTAAAAAGCCCAGTGGCCCCAGCCTATCCCTGGCCCCCTGAGGACAGCTAGTTCGGATTTCCACTGGGCAACCTCCCCATGCCTGTCACCCCTTCACACAGAGAGGACAGAAAGGAGGGAGGGAGGGAGTGGGAGAGTGGGGGAGAGAGAGAGAGAGAGAGAGAGAGAGAGAGAGAGAGAGAGAGAGCAAAAGAGAGAGAAAAAGATATAACAGTGGGTGATATGGAGCGTCACCACATAGATACACACAGTACTGTCACGTACTTCACACAGAAGTTGTAGAAGAGTGATGGGAGCACCACAGAGAGACAGTGACACTTCTAACAGCCAAACTGAGTTGAATCACACTGGCCAGAGGATGGATCCTCTCATGCCTGCTTCACCTGAGCCATGTGTGTGTGTGTGCGTGTGAGTGTGTGTGTGCGCCCGCCCGTATGTGTGCGTGTCTGCTTCTGATTGTTCTTGAGGGGGATATTTTTAGCGTTCATATTTAAAGCAGAGGATGGGAAAATCATGGCGTTTATAAATACAAACGCACGTCTGTGTACACAAAGCACAGCACATCAGAGACATGACAGAGAACAGGGAACAGGGACAGACAAAGACAGGCAGGCAGCAGCAGAGAGGAGAGTAGAGTAGAGGGTGAGGAGTGGGGAGGGGAGATGCAGGCCATCCATATTCATGGTCCTGCACATCATTAGCACAGACAACAATGGCACCTCAGATTGGGATGCCATAATTGAAGCAATCAGCAAGTTGCACAATATTACAGTAGGGAGAGAGAGAGGAGTTGCCAGGGAGAAAATGGCAGCTCTTATTTAGGCCTGTAATGCAGAAACTAGATTCAGTATAAACTGACAGCTTGGATCAGACAGGACTGAAAGACAATGCAGCAGTCCCTCTAGAGTAGAAAGGACAACGGACTGACTGACTGCCTCACAGATTTTGGTTAATGCAAAGACTACGTGTGTGTGCATACACTACCCATATCCGACTGTTTCTGCCATTGTGTGTGAGTGCGTGCGTGTCTTGGTGCATACCTATACGCTGCAGTACTGATCCTCGCTCTACAACCATTACCCAGCCCAGAGAGCCATCCAGGGAGGGACCCCCCCCCCCCCAGAGCGCTAAATACTACCCTCTACAGTGTGATTAAGACTGTTCAAACCCTTTTAAAAAACACCTCGCAATTGCATTTGAATCACAATGGTACATACAAACATAAATCAGAAAAACACCACAACGCATTCCAGACACGCAATTAGAAAGTGTCAGTCAGCAGAGATGTGCAAACACACAACTAAAAACCCATTCCAACCGACAGAAGCCCCCCCCCCCTCAAAAAAAAAATCTAACTAACCGTTTTTTCTGCCTTTCTATTTTTTTCTAAACTCATCAGGCTTAAGTGCTTGTTTCAGGCAGCCAATAGGAGCACTGTGCTGGTTACCGTGGCGATACGAAGGGACATTTAGAGGACTCTGATAAACTATGCCATTTAAAAGGTTATGACAATTAAAGCAGCTCCTGCAAATTACAGTGGCCAAACCTATACCACGGATGGGTCCCTCTTATCGCCTGGCACCCGGCTTCCTCTGCCATATGCCCTCTATTTCCACAGCCCTCCCTCCCTTCATCCCTCTCTCTCCCCTCCCAATCGAAGCAGCGCTTTTATTATCCAGTTAATTAACAGATTTCTCAGTTAATATTCAAATGCTGACCAATTAATGACATTGAACTTTGAATAGCCCTGCCTCTCCCGCACTCTCCCCCTTCTCTCCCTCCCTCCCTCCATCCCCCCTCTCCCAGTCAGTTGTTGCCGTGGCATCCTCGGGTACACTGCGCCGTGTAGCGTGCTATCGGTGGTCGTGGGTGGCAGCGAGAGCAGGAGTAGCGGTAAAGGCGGGCAGCCAGCCAATGTGACAGTGTTTTAATTAACCTTGGAGCAGAGCAGAGCACAGCAGAGCAAAGCACAGCAGAGCAGAGCACAGCAGAGCAGAGCACAGCAGAGCAGAGCACAGCAGAGCACAGCAGAGCAGAGCAGAGCAGAGCACAGCAGAGCAAAGCACAGCACAGCAGAGCACAGCAGAGCAGAGCAGAGCAGAGCACCGCAGAGCAGAGCACCGCAGAGCAGAGCACCGCAGAGCACAGCAGAGCAGAGCACAGCAGAGCACAGCAGAGCAGAGCACAGCAGAGCAGAGCACAGCAGAGCAGAGCAGAGCAGAGCACCGCAGAGCAGAGCACCGCAGAGCAGAGCACAGCAGAGCACCGCAGAGCAGAGCACCGCAGAGCACAGCAGAGCAGAGCAACGCAGAGCAGAGTGGGGCCAGCAGCAGCTCAGAGAGAAGATGGAAGTTGGAAGTAATACAGGAAACAGGAAACAGCCCTAGAGATAAGCAGTCTCACAGAGGAACAGACTGGACACTTTCATTGAAGAAATGAGGAGCAATAAAGTACACTTGTTGTTTGTGAAATCTTTGTTTGTCACTGCTCAGAAACTACAACAAAGTGTCATAGATGAAGGCAGAGTTTCCCAACTAGTGGTTTTATTTGGCCCCCAAAGTTTTCTGAGCAAAAATATATAGATAAAAAATAAAAAATACATTAATTGTTGGACATAAAAGAGTGTAAAAACACCAGGAAATCAGCTCCAAGTGACTTTTATTTAGGAAATCTGTTCCCAAGTATTCACACATATAATAGAGAGACACGTGATCGTCTACAAATGTTTGAAATTATAATGTTTTAGTCAAATATATCTGTTTGGGATTCTTGCGGTCAAATTATAGTCTACAAATTATTTGTAATTTCGTTCTGGCCCCCTGACCATTCGCCCAAGAAAATTCGGCCCGCGGCTGAATCTAGTTGATGATCCCTGGCTTAAGGTGTAACCAATCGATGGCCCTGCCTGGTAACAGTGTGAACAACACCACAAATCCTCACACTGGAGTAGTCCTTTCACACTCTGCAACCTTCAGTTAGATAAAGGACCTAGATACTGTAGCAACTTGGGCATGGATGTTCCAGTCACTACAAAACACACTCCTAGCTACCTAGGAAGATAAGAGAATGGCAGCCGGAGAAGGAAAGGTGTCTGTCTATCTGCTGGGGAAGCGAGCACACACACACACACACACACACACACACACACACACACACACACACACACACACACACACACACACACACACACACACACACACACACACACACACACACACATAAAGGGAAGAGCCTTCTTAGTGAGGGAGGCAGAGAGGAACATGTCAGAGTGTTTGGTCTTATCAAAGATAAGAAGAGAGAATAGAGAGAATAAGACCCGTTGGTGACAGGAAGGCAGGGAGCAGGTAGAAGATGACCAGGTTAGCAATCCACCAGTCAGAGGTACTCTGCTGTTAGGAGTTCTTACAGCAATTCATGAATTACTTGAGACTATAAGAAAGACCAATGGTTTTCATTCCCCCTCATCAATTAAGGTGTATTTCTGAGATGTTTTGAAGCATCAGCTGATAGGTCAGAATCACAAAGCCAGTGAAACATAGTCCAATAAAGAGCATTTGCCCTTCAGAGGGCTATAAAATAAGGCTAATAGACATTTTTTCATTTATTTTATTTAACTAGGAATGTCAGTTAAGAACAAATTCTTATTTTCAATGACGGCCTATGAACAGTGGGTTAACTACCTAGTTCAGGTGCAGTTCGACAGATTTTTACCTGGTCAGCTCAGGGATCCGGTCTTGCAACCTTTCGGTTCCTAGTCCTACGCTCTAACCACTAGGCTTCCTCCCTTTTCTGAAGGAACCTTGGGTTTCACAGCAAATATGATGTCAAAGAAGCTGCAATCACTCAATCAAGTGAAGGATGTCCTCTCACCTGGGCTCATGGATGTGGAGAGGAACGGCTAACCACCCAAATCACACAGGGTGGAACTTCTATCCTTTGGTAAGTAGAGGTCTTGGGAGAGGGGTCACAACCACAATGACATCCAAATCTCTCTTACAGTGTTTTCATTGATCGGCACAGAATGCTGTAAAAAGGTTGAATGGTGACCTTTCTTTATGATTGGGAGCTGAGATGAGCTCCCAATCATACAGCCACAATAACATAGGTCAGGGGGAACGAAGGTAGTACTTTCTCTATTGTAAAACAAACACACATGCTCGCACACACAGTCCTTTTGTATTGGAACATTGCAGAAACCATAATCCATCTTACCTCCACCCTCCACCTTCTTAGACTACTCTACATCCTCCACTGACCTAATAATATTTTGCACCAAATCTTTAGAGCCCCAAATAGGTATGGAGTGTAATCCTGGGGCCAAGGCATGCAGGCTGTGTGCTGTAGTGGGCTGTGTGCTGAACCGACTGGGCACAGACGTCAATTCAACGTCTATTCAACGTTGGTTCAACACAATTTAATTGAAATGACGTGGAAACAGCGTTGATTTAACCAGTGTGTGCCCAGTGGGTAGTAGGCTCTGCGCTGGCTAGCTCATTCAGTATTCCTCAATCCAAATAGCCCTGAGCCTGGCTGACCCACCTAACCTTGCTCCAGTCTGCAGAAAGAGAAAGAGGAAGAGAAAGAGAAAGAGAGAGAGAGAGAGAGAGAGAGAGAGAGAGAGAGAGAGAGAGAGAGAGAGAGAGAGAGAGAGTGTGCTAACCTCCCAGCCCACATTGTGAAAGACTCAGTGGACTGTGTAATCCAGAGTAGTTTAAATGCAGCCCAACTTGTAAGAGGGGCAGAACCCACGCAATCCTCTAGTCTATTTGACTGAATGCATTCTTTCTCTGGCCATATCCTTCTGAATTCTGGTTCTCACTAAAATCCTGGAGCCCCCCACACTGACTCAACCCAGCATCCACATGTCCAAGCCTCCAGGGTTAACCACCGCCCCTTCCTCCATTCTCCCTTTTCAGAACTGTGGACTCACTCTCTTCCAGTATAAGTAGTATACGAAGAAAAAAACAGCCCCACCCAACTCCTCCCACACACACACACACACACACACACACACACACACACACACACACACACACACACACACACACACACACACACACACACACACACACACACACACACACACACACACAGTTCTGGCTGACAGTAAACCCACCCCAGACCTCCAGGCCACACGGCTGACAGCATCAACGTGAGAGGCCTGGACCGAGATCTGAGATGTGGTCCCACTGTGTGCGTGCCTGCGTGCGTGCGTGTATGCGTGTGTATGTGTGTATGTGTGTGTGTCTGTGTGTCTGTGTGTATGTGACTGTGTTTGCGTGTGCATAGGTAGGGGAAGAAGGAGACGCCAGAAATAGCCCTCATGATTAATCTGGACGACTCATCAGACCTGTGGGGACAGAGCCAGACTCTTGTCCGACAGTGGGAAACAATGCCAGCATTACTAAGAAGGAGGCTAATGCCTTCTCACACACACACACACACACACACACACACACACACACACACACACACACACACACACACACACACACACACACACACACACACACACACACACAGGAGGCCTATGTGGGAGAAAAGCATTCTAGGATAGCAGTCCTTACAGAACAGAACAACGTGGCCCTTAGACACTGATCTACACAGTTTTACATTTACCCACTGACTATAAATGTTCATATTTGGGGAAAGTAAACTGATCCTAGATCTGTGCATAAGGTGAACTTCTATCCGAAGCGATGTCTTACCTGCTGAGGTGGGACGTGGGGTGGCAGGTAGGGGGGCTGTGAAGGGGGGGCGGTAGGGTTCTGCTGGGGGGGACTGAAGTAGGGTCCCGGGGTCGTTCCCTGCTGTTGCTGCTGCTGCTGGCTGTATCCTCCTATACCCTGCTGGCCATACTGGGGGGGACCCTGCTGGAATACAACCAATCATACAACAGTTAGAGTAGCTAGCACCTACCCTCTGCTGGAACCATAGATATCCTATTAAATTACTAGAGGGGCTATGGGGCGGCAGATAGCCCAGTGGTTAGAGCATTGGACCTATAAGCAAAAAGTTGCTAAATCAAATCCCTGAGCTGACAAGGTAAAAATGTGTTGTTCTACCCCTGAACAAGGCAGTTAACCCACTGTTCCTAGATTGTCATTGTAAATAAGAATTTGTTCTTAAAAAGACATTGCGCTCCCTCACCTAAAAAAATGGTACTACACCACTGCACTCACTAATTGTATCTAAGGGTACGTTTGTAAATTCCCTTTTGCTATCTACTCCGATTTCAGAGCGCAGAATATGTGCCAGAGCGCAGAATAACTGATGAATTTACAAACGCTCAACACCTGTTGAAAAGGGCCAATGTCTGCAATAAAGCGTAATTAAATTGTTGCCAGCAGCACAGTTACAGACACCAACCCTCTGAACATAAACATAACATAAAAACAGCCTAACCAGCTCTTGTAGAAAAATGGCCAGAGTGTGGTGTTCTCTCATTTATGTTAGGAAGTTAGCTTGGGTGCTTGACTGCGGTTGTGAGGTCAGAACGCTCGGATCAACCATACTCATCGGCCAGAGCGTCCAGTATGCGCTCTGAACGCTCCGAGAGTGAAACACTCTGAATTTACGATCTGACAATCTGACAACGCTCACAATTTACGAACGCACACTCTGAGTGCCCCATGGCACTCCAGAGTCAATTTACGAACGCACCCTAATAATGACTGGGACTATAGAATTTGGAATTAGAATACTAGAATGGTCATGAACCTTCTTATGATGGGATGAATGTCAGACATTTTGGTCAGGGAGTTGGTCAACCAAGGATTGACAGTGCTGTGATAAGATATTGTGTAAAATAATGAATTTGAAGAATTTATTTGCACTGTATGTTTGTTAGCTAGCTAGTTAGCCAGTCTGTACGGAATGATTCCGTAAATTTTTCAAGTTAACTGCCAACATGCCAACATTCCGTTTAAACAATGCAGTCAGTCCACAGCCAGACACTGGCTGACATCATTTGATAAAGTTGTAAATGCAACAATTACTGATATTTTATCATATAATAGCACTCACAGCTTTCCAAGAAAACAACAATGTAGACATTTATGGTCACTTTACAGATATTTCAGAGGCTATTTTTACAAAACATTGGTATGAAACCCATATAAATGTTTTATATAATTGTATGACAATATTATAAGTTGCCAATAATTATATGACCAAATTTAAAAAATATCATAACAATCCAGAGGAAAAAGAAGGAACGGCGCGCCCGCGTGACCACGCAGTAAACAACTGATTGGCCACAGCCTAGTCCACACTTGTTGAAACAGCTCTTATTCAACCACCTTCCACAATAGAAGCCTCAAACAACTTTCTAAAGACTGTTGACATCTGCTGGAAGCCTTGAGAAGTGCAATCTGGCCCCATAGACACAGCATATTGGATAGGCAATCACTTAAATTAAACTACAAACCTCAGATTTCCCACTTCCTGGTTGGATTTGTCTCAGGTTTCCGCCTGCCATATGAGTTCAGTTATACTCACAGACATCATTCAAACAGTTTTAGAAACTTCAGAGTGTTTTCTATCCAATACTACTAATAATATGCATTTATTAGCATCTGGGACAGAGTAGCAGGCACCTTATTTACTCTGGGCACCTTATTCTTCCAAGCTACTCAATACTGCCCCCCTGTCACCAAGAAGTTAGCTTCTTAGGGCTGCAATCCCGTTAACGGGATCGATATGACAACAGCCAGTGAAAGTGCAGAGCGCCAAATTCAAAACAACAGAAATCTCATAATTAAAATTCTTCAAACATACATGTATCTTATATTGTTTTACTCATTATAAATGTCGATGAAAATACAATTGTTAGACATGGAAATATAGATATACCTCTCCTTAATGCAACCACTGTGTCAGATTTCAAAAAAACTTTAAAAAAGCAAACCATGCAATAATCTGAGACGGCGCTCAGAAATAAAATACAATTATCTGCCATGTTGGAGTCAACAGAAACCAGAAATAACATTATAAATATTCCCTTACCTTTGATGATCTTCATCAGAATGCACAGGAATCCCAGGAATCGCAAATAAATGCTTGATTTGTTCAATAATGTCCATTATTTATGTCCAAGTAGCTACTTTTGTTAGCGCATTTAGTACACAAATCCAAACGCTCGTGCAAGTCCAGCTGAACGTCAGACGAAAACTTCAAAAAGTTATATTACAGGTCGAAGATACTTGTCAAACTACATATAGAATCAATCTTTAGGATGTTATCATAAATCTTCAATAACGTTCCAACCGGAGAATTCCTATGTCTGTAGAGTAGCAATGGAACGCAGGTCGCTATATCATGTGAAATGCGTATGACCTAGACCTGGCTCTCTGCCAGACCACTGACTCAAACAGCTCCCATCCGGCTCCACAACACAGTGGAAGCCTCATTCAAGTTTCTAAAGACGGTTGACATCTAGTGGAAGCCCTAGGATGTGCAACTTGATCAATATCCCACTGTGTATTCAATAGGTGCTGGGTTGAAAATCGACCAACCTCAGATTTCCCACTTCCTGTTTGGATTTCTTCTCAGGTTTTTGCCTGCCATTTGAGTTCTGTTATACTCACAGACATCATTCAAACAGTTTTAGAAACTTCAGAGTGTTTTCTATCTAATAATAATACTAATAATAATATGCATATATTAGCAACGCGGACTGAGGAGCAGGCCATTTACTCTGGGCACCTTTCATCCAAGCTACTCAATACTGCCCCTGCAGCCATAAGAAGTTTTAAATTACGTCATCATTTCCTCAATCAAACTCTGTACCGACAGATGTAGCCTATTGAATAACCTATATAGAATATGCATAAAATGCATCCTCAAATTGCAATGTCTGCCTATGCCCACACATATTGTCTCAAGAAAATGTTATATTTTTGATACCCTCAAATAGGGCTGTGGCAGTCAAGCAATTTTGTCAGCCGATGATTGTCAAGTAAGTAACTGTCATCTCCTGGCTTCAACACATACAGTTGAAGTTGGAAGTTTACATACACTTAGGTTGGAGTCATTAAAACTCGTTTTTAAACCACTCCACAGATTTCTTGTTAACAAACTTTAGTTTTGGCAAGTCGGTTAGGACGTCTACTTTGTGCATGACACAAGTCATTTTTCGAACAATTGTTTCCAGACAGATTATTTCACTTATAATTCACTGTATCACAATTCCAGTGGGTCAGAAGATTACATACACTAAGTTGACTGTGCCTTTAAACAGCTTGTAGAATTCCAAAAAATGATGTCATGGCTTTAGAAGCTTCTGATAGGCTAATTGACATCATTTGAGTCAATTGGAGGTGTACCTGTGGATGTATTTCAAGGCCTACCTTCAAACTCAGTGCCTCTTGCTTGACATCATGGGAAAATCAAAAGAAATCAGCCAAAATTGTAGACCTCCACAAGTCTGGTTCATCCTTGGGAGCAATTTCCAAACGCCTGAAGGTACCACGTTCATCTGTACAAACAATAGTACGCAAGTATAAACACCATGGGACCACGCAGCCATCATACTGCTCAAGAAAGAGATGCGTTCTGTCTCCTAGAGATTAATGTACTTTGGTGCGAAAAGTGCAAATCAATCCCAGTACAACAGCACAGGACTTTGTGAAGATGCTGGAAGAAACAGGTACAAAAGTATCTATGTCCACAGTAAAACGAGTCCTATATCGACATAACCTGAAAGGCTGCTCAGCAAGGAAGAAGCCACTGCTCCAAAACCGCCATTAAAAAGCCAGACTACAGTTTGCAACTGCACATGGGGATGAAGATCATACTTTTTGGAGAAATATCCTCTGGTCTGATGAAACAAAATAGAACTGTTTGGCCATAATGACCATCATTATGTTTGGAGGAAAAAGGATAACGCTTGCAAGCTGAAGAACACCATCCCAACCGTGAAGCACGGGGGTGGCAGCATCATGTTGTTGGGGTGCTTTGCTGCAGGAGGGACTGGTGCACTTCACAAAATAGATTCCTTCATGAGGGAGGAAAATTGACAATGACCCCAAGCATACTTCCAAAGTTGTGGCAAAATGGCTTAAGGACAACAAAATCAATGTATTGGAGTGGCCATCACCAAGCCCTGACCTCAATCCTATATAAAATGTGTGGGCAGAACTGAAAAAGCGTGTGCGAGCAAGGAGGCCTACAAACCTAACTCAGTTATAACAGCTCTGTCAGGAGGAATGGGCCAGAATTCACCCAACTTAATGTGGGAAGCTTGTGGAAGGCTACCCGAAACATTTGACCCAAGTTAAACCATTTAAAGGCAATGCTACCAAATACTCATTGAGTGTATGTAAACTTCTGACCCACTGGGAATGCGATAAAATAAATAAAAGCTGAAATAAATCATTATCTCTACTATTATTCTGACATTTCACATTCTTAAAATAAAGTGGTGATCCTAACTGACCTAAGACGGGGAATTTTTTGTTGTTGATTAAATGTCAGGAATTGTGAAAAACTGAATTTAAATGTGTTTGGCTAAGGTGTATGTAATCTTCCGACTTCAACTGTAGCTTACAAGCCACTCTATAACACCTGTCGTCGAAAGGAGTGGACCAAAGCGCAGCGTGAAAAGTGTTCATGATTTCCTTTTATTATCAAAAAACCACTCGAACAAAAGCGAACAGTTTTGTCAGGTAACAGAGACTAAACAGAAAATAACTACCCACAAACACTGGGAAAAAAGCTGCCTAAGTATTATTCCCAATCAGAGACAACGATAGACAGCTGCCTCTGATTGAGAACCATACTCGGCCAAAACAAAGAAATAGACAACATAGAATGCCCACCCCAAATCACACCCTGACCTATCCAAATAGAGAAATAATACGCCTCTCTAAGGTCAGGGCGTGACACACTGATGCAGACCTTTGGAAAATCTACATTTTAAAAAGTCTATTTAAATTCATGTAATATAGCCTACACCATCATAATACATCTATAATTTATTTTAGACAGGTCTAAAGAAACATGACATGAAGAAAATTGAGTCTATTTCAGAAGAACAGAATAGTATACTCTGAGTTGTCCTTGTTAGGCCCTGATATGGCTATGCAATATGGATGTGGGCTACACTAGTTCATTTTAGCAGACAAGATTTGCTTAGAATTACTTGGCATTATTTTGTGTTATTTTATAGTATGAAGAATACAATTGAACATAGCTGAATAAAATAGAATGGGCATTTTCTTCCTACAATTTCCAAGGAAGTGAGCACATGGGGCTAATCTGTGTTGAGGGGTTAACAAAGAAACTGGTCTTCCTGTATGCTTCGTTTAGAGGTATTTATTCAACTTTAGTTGTGATCCAAATGTTTGGCTACATGTTTAGATTTTTAATACATTCGAAGGCTGCATGATTGAAAAACAGTTGCATGAATGGCATGAGCTCTGGTTTGTTTCTTGTGACAATCACTTCTCACCAGGCCTTAAAGTTTCCGATGACATCCCCCTTGTGTGGCCGTAATGCCCCCTAAAGAATCCATGCCTTTTGCGACCAAAGTGGTCGTTGTGCCCGTGGGCTGAATATAATAATTTGAATTCCCTGCCATGCTCCTTAGCACCTCTCATTCAAACGGCTCTCTCAGATATCTCAATCCTTATTAGCCATTGCCCATCATGTAATCGGGTCCTTCTCATAGGCATTTCAGCTAAGAAATAGACTACAAGTGAAGACAGACACATCGGGGACGCAACTGTGCGTATCCCTCTTCCGAGGGACATATTGAAGCTGTTAGAAGAACTGTCCACATTTAGTCTACTTTTCGTCAGCCAACAAGATGAGTAGACCTAACGAACAGCAAGAGCACTAGCCTGTGTCAATCTACTCTCCCACATAGTACAAAAGTTGACCTATTCTATTGGTCAACTTGTCCTTCCTTCTGTGCAAGAAAAAAATATTCCAAACATACTCTGGCACAATTGTGGGAGGCGATAGATCCCAAATGAATACAACCACTTGCATCAACAAAAGCAATGAGGCTAATGCAGCAGATCAGAACGTTTGATAAAATGTTGATAAACTATTAGGCTATTTCTTTACATTATAAGCGCAACAATGTGCACAAGGCAGTAGGCTATAAGCACGAATGTTCCAAAAATGCAATTCATTCGCAGGAAAACACTGTTCTCAAAAATGATTGCAAATCCGATTCTGCATGTAACGCTTTATCACAAAGGTGCAATGTTATGGTGAAAATGATCTTCCCCAAACTTGAAACTCACAGGCAGCCTATGTTAGGCTCTACACTGGTTGTAAAGCAGATTAATGTGCTTAATTTTAGTTGTGATGAGGTGTGGATACATGAGGCTACATGAGGTGTGCGACTATGATTTGAAAAGGTCAACAAAAAAGGCATGCACAGTTTCTTGATATACTGCACAAGCAGGACATCATTGTCACGCCCTGGTCTTAGTATTTTGTGTTTTCTTTATTATTTTTGTCAGGCCAGGGTGTGACATGGGTTTATTTATGTGGTGTGTTTTGTCTTGGGGTTTTGTTAGATATTGGGTTTGTGGCTTAGTGGGGGTATCTAGCATAGTCTGGAGTGGTTCTCAATCAGAGGCAGGTGTTTATCGTTGTCTCTGATTGGGAACCATATTTAGGCAGCCATATTCTTTGAGTGTTTCGTGGGTGATTGTTCCTGTCACTGTGTTTGTTTGTGCACCAGTATAGGCTGTTAGGTTTTCTCGTTACGTTTATTGTTTTTGTACTGTTCATGTGTCATCTTCATTAAAGATGTATCAAGAATACCACGCTGCATTTTGGTCCGGATTTGATGGCACCTGGGTCAGCGCTCCATACTCGTCCTGAGGTGCGTGTTAGTCGGCTGGTGAAGATTGTGCCAGCCTCACGCACCAGGCCTCCTGTGCACCTCCCTAGCCTTGCACGTCCTGTGCCAGCCCTGCTCTCAAGCTCTCCAGTACGCCTTCACGGTCCGGTCCATACTGTGCCACCTCCACACACCAGTCCTCCGGTGGCAGCTCCCCGCACCAGGCTTCCTGTGCGTGTTCTCAGCACAGTACCACCAGTGCCAGCACCACGCACCAGGCCTTCAGTGCGCCTCGCCTGTCCAGCGCTGACAGAGCCTTTCTCCTCTCCAGCGCTGTCGGAGTCTCCCGCCTGTTTAGCTCTGTCAGAGCCTTCCTCCTCTCCAGCGCTGCCGGAGTCTCCCGCCTGTTCAGCGCAGTCAGAGACTTCCTCCTCTCCAGCGCTGTCGGAGTCTCCTGCCTGTTCAGCGCTGCCAGAGCTGCCAGTCTGCAAGGAGCTGCCAGTTTGCAAGGAGCTGCCAGTTTGCAAGGAGCTGCCAGTCTGCAAGGATCTGCCAGTCTGCAAGGAGCAGCCAGAGCCGCCAGTCAGCATGGAGCAGCCAGAGCCGCCAGTCAGCAGCCAGAGCCGCCAGTCAGCATGGAGCAGCCAGAGCCGCCAGTCAGCATGGAGCAGCTAGAGCCGGCAGTCAGCATGGAGCAGCCAGAGCCGCCAGTCAGCATGGAGCAGCCAGAGCCGCCAGTCAGCATGGAGCAGCCAGAGCCGCCAGTCAGCATGGAGCAGCCAGAGCCGCCAGTCAGCATGGAGCAGCCAGAGCCGCCAGTCAGCATGGAGCTGCCAGTCAGCATGGAGCAGCCAGAGCCGCCAGTCTGCCAGGATCCGCCAGTCAGCCAGGATCTTCCAGATCCGCCATTCAGCCAGGATCCGCCATTCAGCCAGGATCCGCCAGTCAGCCAGGATCTGCCGGAACCACCAGCCAGCCAGGATCTGCCAGTGCCAACTACCTGCCTGAGCTTCCCCTCAGTCCCGAGCTGCCCCTCAGTCCCGAGCTGCCCCTCAGTCCCGAGCTGCCCCTCAGTCCCGAGCTGCCCCTCAGTCCCGAGATGCCCCTCAGTCCAATGGGGTCCCTCAGTCCAGTGGGGTCCCTGGTGAGGGTTACTAGGCCAAGGTCGGCGGCGAGGGTCGCCAATCAAAGGACGCGTTACAAGGGGACTAAGATTTTGTTGGAGTGGGGTCCACGTCCCGAGCCGGAGCCGCCACCGTGGAAAGACGCCCACCCGGACAGACGCCCACCGGACCCTCCCCTATGGGTTTAGGTGTGCGGCCGGGAGTCTGCACCTTGGGGGGGGGGGGGGGGGGGGGGTTCTGTCACGCCCTGGTCTTAGTATTTTGTGTTTTCTTTATTATTTTTGTCAGGCCAGGGTGTGACATGGGTTTATTTATGTGGTGTGTTTTGTCTTGGGGTTTTGTTAGGTATTGGGTTTGTGGCTTAGTGGGGGTATCTAGCATAGTCTATGGCTGTCTGGAGTGGTTCTCAATCAGAGGCAGGTGTTTATCGTTGTCTCTGATTGGGAACCATATTTAGGCAGCCATATTCTTTGAGTGTTTCATGGGTGATTGTTCCTGTCTCTGTGTTTGTTTGTGCACCAGTATAGGCTGTTAGGTTTTCTCGTTACGTTTATTGTTTTTGTACTGTTCGTGTTTCATCTTCATTAAAGATGTATCAAGAATACCACGCTGCATTTTGGTCCGACTCTCCTTCACCTCAAGAAAACCGTAACAATCATACATAATTCACAAGTGATAGGCTAATATTGTCACCCATCAGACTATTTTTTTTATTTAATGTTGTCTTTACATATACTAATTAATATATAAATGAAATTAGTTTTGATATAGAATGGACCGTTATCATGCCCCTGTCGGGAAAAAATTATACATGTAATCTATTCAATTAAATAGCAAATGGAGGACGCTTTTCCCGTAGTTCATTTCAAAGACAGGTAGGCTATACTCCTGTTGTAAAGCGAAAAAATGTGCTTAATATTAGGAAAGTTGAGAAATAAATATAGTAGGCCTTGCCTATAGAAAGCTGATGCGATACCCCTCCTTTTAATAGAGGCCATCAAAACTCTCATGCAATTGAATAGCCTATTGAAATGTTGTGCAACATGAGCTCATGGGCTCTGAAGTGTTTGACTTGATTTTCTAAAACATTTGCATTTATGTCAGAGTGATTAGAGTGACTGTACTGTAGAGTGCTGAGTACCAGGCAGTTAGCAAGTTTGGTAGGTTACTAACCAGCAGCAGCATCAGAGCTTGGAGAAGCCTAGTTACCTTGACTAAACGGTCACATGGAATTTGACTGCCCCCAAACACCAAGTTAGGCATACCTTATTTCAAAATAGGCCATTATCACATTTTGCCAGTGAAACTGCAACTGCATGCTAATCATTTGATTGATCTCAATCAGTATCATGGAATAGCCTATGCATTTAGAATTTTAGTGTTAATTAAATTACATTTATCAGAATACATTTTCCAAAAATAGTTTCACCAGCTCTGTGTATTCTCAAATTGAAAAAGGTGAGGGAGCGCTGCTCCTTTGTGCTCTGTGTAAACAAGTGATGAAACGTTTTACACACACATAGCCTACTTGGACAGCTGGTCCCCACATTTTTCACTCTTCTACGCCGAATAGTCTGAAGCCACAGGGCTCTTCTCGCAGGCTCTATTTCACCAAATAGTGGTATTGCGAACCTAAGGTGGAGATTTTTGATCCGGTTACATTGAACAACACAGCAGCTTTTCAGCATGTTTTGTTATTTCTGTTTAACAAAACATTTACAAAGTTGGCTCTTTTACAATGGGGGTCAATCGGAAAGAATGTTTCTTTTCCCCAATTTGTGGGTGTGGTTGAGGGGAATTCCTTATTATTATGTGAATATCGACTCAGACTATGTCTGGAACAACCAATCAAAGTTAGAGCAGCCAATCAAAATAATCCAAAAGGATTAATAATCCAAAATCCCCTCTTTTCTGAAGGAGACACATTTCATAACAGTCTAAAAACCAACATAATATATCCTCATTCGGTTCCCCTACTCCCCACAGAGCCAATGAGAGCATTCCGAGGAGCCAGGACCCACCAAGCTTCAACCAGATCCTCCATTCATCTATTCCCGATTGAATTATAGCCACATCATGGTAGCAGCACTGTGCCAACTGTGACACAGCATTCTATCTATGCTCTCCTGCCAATTCCAGTCACAGAGCAACTGGGGTTTTCACAAATGTTGCATGTTGCATGTCCCATCTCCTGCCAAACTCCTCCCTCCATCCTCCCTTCCTCCAGAACAGGGAACATGCTGTTCTGTGAACTCAGGCAGACCATAATTGTAATAGAGGACACATTGAACTGAATCAGTAATGACTTGGGCTAGAGATACGTATTCCCAGTGTATTGTGCTTTTCATTAGGCAGACACAATTATGACACTTTTAAATGTATGTTTATTGTGTGTGTGTGTGTGTATGAGTGAGCGCGCCTGTGTTATGCACGTGTTTTGTATATGTTGATGTGTGTGTATTGGCATAAATGTGTCCACAGATGTGTACAACTAGTTGCCACAATGTGTGCCAACACCACCGGGTTAATCTGTGTATTGTCCCAGTTTTAATCCCTACGTGTTGGGCTTTATACAGATATACTGAAAGGCTCTCTCCCTCCTCTCTCCACAGAGGATTTCCTCTATGCTGAGTCTGTGGTGATGGCAGCCAGGGAACTGCTGGAGTAGCTTCCCCAACCCAACGGTGCCATCAAACACAATCCCTCTACTCCATTGCTTCATCCCCTCATCCCTCCCACTCTTTCCCATTGTTGAACAGCTCTTACACCGCACACAAACACGCACTCACGCACGCACGCACGCACACACACACACACGCACGCACACACACACACACGCACGCACGCACGCACGCACGCACACACACACACACACACACACACACAATGTCCCTCCCTGACATCAGCAGGCTCCACAAATAAAAGTGATTTGTTTGTAGGATGATGATATTGCTGTAAACGCACACATAACTTTGTTACAAGTGTGTGTGACAGGTCAAAGTGGGAGCATTCAGAACTGATCCTTTAAACGAGAATGGACGCAAAGGTCCAACCTCAAAGGTCCAACCTCTTCAAAAAAGCAGTTGATAAAACAGGGGTGTAACGCGGGCTGAAACCAGAGCGGGCCAAAGACGAGGTCAGTTACATCTAGTACAACTTTAGGGCCTGGTGATGTGAACCTTGGAAGACTTTACAGTATTTTATATATCAGTAGAACACATGCACCTGATACTGCCCATAGTCTACAGTCTAATATACAGGAAACCTAAACAGATATTCTGATGTTTTGAGTATATATTTTACATAGTTTGCGTGTGTGTGTGTGTGTGTGTGTGTGTGTGTGTGTGTGTGTGTGTGTGTACCAGTCAAAAACAGTGGTGATGTTTGCATGAGCAGGGCCAGGCTATTAACCCCAGTGCCAAACTGGAGGATCTCACTGTGTCTGCTGAGCCTAATGAGACAACCCTTGTTCAGTCTGCTTTCAATTTAAACACACACACAGACACACACACACAGACACACATACACACACCAAGCATATTAGATAGACAAACAAAAACACTGTCTCACACACTCATGCATTAACAAACACAAAAAACACATACACACAGCTATTTAGCCTACAAGTTATTCACACACTCGTTAAAAGGCAATGAACACCAGACTCAACAGTGTGTATGTTAACATTACGTTCCTCTCTAGTCATTGCGGGTAGAAACAGACATGACAGGTTTGGTAGTGAGGATAATCCTCAATGGCGATTTAGCCATGACAACAACCATGGGCTGCCTGTGTCCTCTCTCTCTATAGCTAGGACAGACAGACGTTTCGAGGTGAGACGAGACAGATTTAAACCTTAGTAAGCGGCAACTTGTCTGACTGGAGAAATTAGCACCATCCACACAGAACCTTCTGCGCATTAGCTGTATTTCTGCAATAGGTCTCCTCCATGTGAGCTGAAATGTTGCAATGCTAAATCTCATTTCATGAGGCATTTTAGAGATAATATGACTAGGTATGGTTCAGCTGCAATCAGAGGGAGAGTGTAAAGCTGTGGAATAATATTACGAGAAATACACTAGTGTGAACAATACTGTCAAAATAATGTCATGCGCAGGTGTGTAACGGTATTGATTGACTCAGATAGTACACACAAGTTCTAACACACACACACTCTAACACACACACACACACACACTCTCTAACACACACACAAACACTCTCACACGCACACTCTAACACACACTCGCAATCTAACACACACACACACATGCACACTCTAACACACACACACACTAACACACACAAACACTAAAACACACACACACACACTCTAACACACACACACACACACACTTTAACACACACACACACACAAACTTTAACACACACACACACACACCCTAACACGCACACTCTAACACACACACACACAAACACTCTCAAACGCACACTCTAACACACACCCGCAATCTAACACACACACACACGCACACTCTAACACACACACACACATTCTAACACACCCACACACACACACACACTCTAACACTCACACTCTAACACACACACACACATTCTAACACACACACAGGCTCTAACACACACACTCTAAAACACACACTCTAACACACACACTCTAACACACACACTTTAACACACAGATGCACACTCTAACACACACACACTCTAACACACACACACGCTAACACACACTCTCTAACACACACACACACACACTCTAACACACATGCACACACACAATCTAATACACACACACACAAACACTCTAACACACACACTCTAACACACACACACTCTAACACACACACACACACATTCTAACACGCACATACACACTCTAACACAGGCACACACACTCTAACACAGGCACACACACTCTAACACGCACACTCTAACACACACACACACTCTAACACACACACACACTCTAACACTTACACACACTCTAACACACACACACAACACACACACACACACTCTAACACACACACTCTAATACATACACACACTCTAACACAGGCAAACACACTCTAACACGCACACTCTAACACACGCACCGTAATACACACACACACTCTACACACACTCTAACACACACAAAATCTAACACACACACAAACACTCTACACACACTCTCCAACACACACACACACTCTAACACACACTCTACACACACTTTAACAAACAAAATCTAACACACACTCCCTAACGCACACACTCTAACACAAACACACTACACACACACACACTCTACATATACTCTAACACACCCTCTACACACACTCCAACCCACACTCTAACACACACTCTCTAACACACCCACTCTAACACACACCATCTACACACACACACTCTACACACACTCTAACACACACTCTACACACACTCTAACAGACACACTCTACAAACACTCTAACACACACCCTCTAACACACTATAACACACACACTCCAACACACACACACTCTACACACACTCTAAAACACACACAGACTCTAACACACACACCATAATACACACACACACTATACACACACTCTAACACACACAAAATCTAACACACACACACAAACACTCTACATACACTCTAATACAGACACACTCTACACACACTCTAACACACACTCTACACACACTCTACACACACTCTAACACACACACTCCAACACACACACAATCTACACACACTCTAACACACACTCCACACACACTCTAACACATACACTCCAACACACACACACTCTACACATACTCTAACACACACACTCCAACACACACACAATCTACACACACTCTAACACACACTCCACACACACTCTAACACATACACTCCAACACACACACACTCTACACATACTCTAACACACACACTCTAACACACACACACACTCCAACACACACACACTCTACACACACTCTAAAAAACACACAAACTCTAACACACGCACCGTAATACACACACACTCTACACACACTCTAACACACACAAAATCTAACACACACACACAAACACTCTACACACACTCTAATACACACACACACTCTACACACACTCTAAAAAACATACTCTAACACACAACACACACTCCTACACACACTCTACACACACTCTAACACACACTCTACACACACACTCTAACACACACTCTACACACACTCTAACACACACTACACACACTCTAACATACACTCTACACACACTTTAACACACACAATCTAACACACTCTCTAACGCACACACTCTAACAGAAACACTCTACACACACACACTCTAACAGAAACACTCTACACACACACACTCTACACATACTCTAACACACACTCTACACACACTATAACCCACACTCTAACACACACTCTCTAACACACACACTCTAAAACACACTCTACAAACACACTCTACAAACACAATAACAAACACACTCAGCAAATATTGGAACAGATATTGTGTGCTTGTCTTGTCTAATTTAGTCTAACAGACAGAAAACACTTTTCAGCTCTCAGGAAACACCTGACTGAAACATGAGATGTGTCTGTTGTCTTTCTCTTCTTCCTATGATTTATGATTTATATTCACTGTTGAAGAAGCAGCTTTTTCTTCCTGGGGTCCACACAAACACAGGACATAACTAAACACAGAACACTAATGGACAGGAACAGCAACACAAACTAAGAACACTATGACTAAAGAACACTATGACTAAAGAACACTATGACTAAGAACACTATGACTAAGAACACTATGACTAAAGAACACTATGACTAAAGAACACTATGACTAAAGAACACTATGTTCTTTAGTCGTAGTGTTCTTTAGTCATAGTGTTCTTTAGTCATAGTGTTCTTTAGTCATAGTGTTCTTAGTTTGTGTTGCTGTTCCTGTCCATTAGTGTTCTGTGTTTAGTTATGTCCTGTGTTTGTGTGGACCCCAGGAAGAAAAGCTGCTTCTTCAACAGTGAATATAAATCATAAATCATAGGAAGAAGAGAAAGACAACAGACACATCTCATGTGTCAGTCAGGTGTTTCCTGAGAGCTGAAAAGTGTTTTCTGTCTGTTAGACTAAATTAGACAAGACAAGCACACAATATCTGTTCCAATATTTGCTGAGTCCTGCAGCGTCGTGGCGGCAGGTAGCCAGTAGTTAGAGTGTTGGGCCAGTAACCGAAAGGTTGCTGGATCGACTCCCCAAGCGGATAAGATAAAAATCTGTTGTTCTGCCCCTGAACAGGGCAGCTACCCGTTAGGCTGTCATTGTAAATAAGACTTTGCTCTTAACTGACGTGCCTCATAAAATAAATACTATTTCAGTCAACAACACACAGCGTTCTGCAATAAAGGTGAAGAGTACAGATCGTGAAACTCAACAGCACAAAAAATGACTGGTGTTAGTAGAAACAGACATCCTTAATGTTTTGTGAAGCAAATAATTCACCATAAAATGTAGTACTGACATCATAAAAAGGCTTGAAACAGGAAAAACACTGACCAATAAAAAAGGGCAGTGCCGCAGAAGAATCCCAACAATCCATCAGAGCTCTACGAAAACAAACGACATGAGAAAACAAAGGCAGACAATGATATATGCCTGTCGCCCATGGAAACAGGCCTGCTGCCGCCGTGGTAACCCTGGCTGAGCCCTGTTGCGGGTGACATCACCGCTACGACCCGTTTAGAACCCTACGGCAGATGTGGAGAGAGAAACCTGCTTGTAATTCAATTGGGCCAATGAGCATAGACGGAATTTTCATAATTCTATCCTTGTGGAAATACCGGGCCGTTGCCAGAGCACAGGTTGCCTATTTGAGTGACATATGGATCCAGCCAACCAGAGCGGTTTTGCAGCCGTAAGCAGCCTGAACAGACATGACAGGCATACAGAGGACCGTTTAAGCATTTAGCACGCTACCGCGGCTAACCCCCTTGCTAAGGATCACAACTCTGTAAGCACTTCAGAGACAGAGAGTAAGGGAGGGAAAGAGGAGGGATAGGAAGAGGGATAGAGGGGAAGAGGAGGGAGAGGAAGAAGGGGAGAGGGGAAGAGGAGGGAGAGGAAGAGGGAGAGAGGGGAAGAGGAGGGAGAGGAAGAGGGAGAGAGGGGCAGAGGAGGGAGAAGAAGAGGGGGAGAGGGGAGAGAGGGGAAGAGGAGAGAGAGGAAGAGGGGAATAGGGGAGAGAGAGGAAGAGGAGGGAGAGGAGGGAAAGGAAGTGGGGGAGAGAGAGG